>NC_051157.2:114140632-114390632 GCF_013339745.2 Dermacentor silvarum | reverse complement strand
TCCCTACTTACTGGCGTTTCCGCGAGACTCGAGCTGCATGCGCGGGCTGACCTTTCATTCTCGTCGGCAAAGATGTGTGTCAAACAACGGGCGCCGCTGGCACACACACAAACACGTGCACGCAAACGCGAGCGGAGAGCAAAATACCCTATATACACTGCTGCAGTATAAGCATACATAAACACGAAGCTCGTAGACTGAAATATTATGCCTCGGGTCGTAAAGATCGCGACAAACATTGCTGCGTCGTAAAGAGAGAAATCGTGTGTCTTGTACGGCACGAGACGTTCGCGCAGAAGAGAGAAAAAAAACCACAAGCAGCCTAAACGTCAATTTGGCCCCTCTGGCCTAATATAAGAGCCTAGAATAGCAGCGTATAGAGGAACGACTTGTCATCTAAACCAGCGTATACCGTAACACGAGAAATATGCGCGGGATACACAGCCGCCTGCGTGTTTACAGAGATGCCCGCGGCCGCCGCGCGCGTAGGCGGCTACAACCTAAACGAACTGTGTGGGCAAATTGTATGGCGCCGTTTGAACCCTCTGCTGCTCTCGTACGCTACAATTCCTCAGCGTTGGTTCATTTATTCTCTTTCCTCGCGACGCCGTTCGTGCTTTTCGTAACACTCCTTATAGGAAAGCAAGGGAGTTTTCTTTTTGGGGTCTTCGTCGTCTGAATTGTGCGCGCTCGACGACTCGTCTTTTCATTCATTGCGACGCAAAATCCGTCAACGCGGATTTCGCAGCATTCCTTCGCATATAGCGTACATGGTTTCCTTGACGTATAGAACTGTCGGCTGCGGCGCAACAAACCTGACTCGCTGCATGATAAAACATCGATCACGATTCACGAGGCGCGCTAAACCCGCGACACGTAAAGGTTAGATTAGGTCGTTTCCCCCACACAGTTCCCTGTGCAACAAAGCCCCTCCCACTCCCTTAAAAAAAGCAGGTGTTAGCTAGTGTATGCCAATCTGACAATTGATACATCAAAGACAGCGTAGCTGTATGTAAGCGACTTCTCACAACCTTAGGATTTATTATATCGGTGTATGTTTGCTGGTTGCGTTGCTGCCCGTTCTTAGTGACGGCTGCGATGCAGGCTGCGCTGCAGAGGTTTGCCGTCAGCTTTCACTACGCAGCCGGCGTGCCATTGCCAGATGGGAAGAGGACTTGGCACCCGTAGGTGCCGCGTCCCAGAACCACAACATCATTCGGTACACTGACCCCGGCACTCCCCGGGTTGAATGAGTGATTGTGCGAGCCGTCATCAAGAACAGTCAGCCACGACCGCGCAGCAACGAGCCGGCAGGTGCCACCGACGCAGCCGTATACTCCTTAGCTGACCTCCAACGTGGAGCCGGTAAAATGCGACGTGACAGAGATTTCGGATTACTGGCTGAAAAAAAAAAAAAAAAAAAAAACGCGCACAAGTTCGAGTGAGATATACGCAATTAAGATAACTTTTATTATTGCGATAGCAATTATATGTACACTCAAAAGCAGATTTCTGCCGTCGGCGTCGCCGTCGCCGTGAGGTTCCGTATGACGTCAATCGAGATGAAATCGTCGCCGCGCGCCGCCGAACGCTGTATGTGCGAGTGAAAGGGCGCGAGGGACGCGCTCTTTCACGGCGAGTGAACGCACGGCGGAGAACAAACGCGCGTTCTGCGCCGTGCTTCCTTAAGGGCTGCAGAAGTAGGCGTCTCTTTCCTCCTTTACAATCATCATATATGTAGAGCAAACGCGCCTTCTTTCGACGCGCGAGAGGCCGTGGGGGAGGGGGGGAGGGGAGGGAAGGGAGACGACGTTTAGCTGCGGCACCAAATGCCTATTTATATCAGAGGCTCCGGCAACAGTCACCAACGCCGCAGGCATTTTGAGCGAACGCGGGAAAAACGCCGACGGCGTCGACAACAGTTCTGCGCGTTGCCGGTGCTGCTGCATGTCCAAATTTATACAGCTGATAAAGCTAATATCATTACTCCGTATAGCTCTCTACAAATTTGCTATCGCAATTGATGCTTCGCCTTTCAGGTGAAACTGCGACAACTTTTATTTGCTAATCATTGGTAAACGCGCTTCAAAGCACGCCGGCCTTCACCGCCGCACGAACATCCATGGCTGTGAAACTCCCCTCCAAAAATAAAAGGAATACAAAAAAAAAAAAATTTGCGTAGCTTGCACTGGAGGTGCTATACTAAACAGACAGCGGAGCTGATGAGCACCTAGCTAATCCTGGCTCTTGGGCTAGGCTAGGCACTACCAAGCCAACCCCAGCATTTTCCAGAATTTATTTATTACTGTAGAATATCGATTAGTCATCACCAGCATTTCCGGGAATTTTTTTGCGGATTAGCTATTGATTAGCTATCGATTGGTTATCGATGACTGACTAATCTTAAGTAGTCCCAACCATGCTTGGCTAGACTTAGCCAGGTTCGGCTTCGCTAGTTCACAGGGATATGTGCCATTGCGCTTGGATCCTTTCTGCAGTATACAGCCAGGATCGGCCAACATTTTTGGATTCAGCAGACACGTTACGCCCGGCTTAAACAGCTCCGCTGTTAAAGTAAAAGAACTAAAAACTTCCCGGCGCGTCGTTGTTGAGAGAGAGAGAATAAACGTTTATTGTTGGTCCCATATGTCAGGGCCTTAAATCCTTACTCTTCTCATAGGAATTATCAAGACGAACCCCACCAAGGGTTTCCAGAGCTGTGGCTCGGAACCCCGTCTGAAAGCGACTCACTCTTCCCAGGAATTTGGTTGGAGGGGTGCGGGTACATTGTAATGTCGATGTGTTGCGTGGCTGGGCAATCCCAAAGAGTGTGTTTGTTATTAGGGTATGTTCCACATTTTGAACACTTGGGTATACCTCGTAGTCGATAGAAATAGTGTTTATACATTTCCGTTAGGAATGTACCCGTTTGTGCTTTGCTCATATTACTGCTTGGAGCTCTGGTTAGTATTCTGCATAGAACTACCTTCGCTACTCTAAATCTCTAAATCGCAACCTACTCCGCGGCAGCAGATGAGCCAGCCTTGTTAGTGTCCCTTTCAAAGCCGGCGTTTGCACACGACACGCAACTGCATGCATTTAGTTCTTGGTGGGCGAACCGTTTGTCCAGTGGTCTAACGGCTGCACTTAGTCCTACTTTCCCGATTTTGGCTAAGAGTGTACGGAGGACAATTCTTCCATTTATTGTCTTTATCCCCCCCACCTTCTTTTCTTCGTTTTATTTTTTTCCGTCGGTGTTTGCCTGAGCGCCAAACATGTTGGAAACGTGGAGCGCCTATAAGCGAGACGTCAGGCCCCCGACAATTCGATGGGAAGAAGCGCACGCCGACGGCGACGCAAAATTCCGGTCCCAGCACAGGAAAATCGCAAAAAGATTCCACACGTAATACTATTACAGGACGCAATCAGCTTGCGTACGCAAGAACTAGGGGCCACGTACGTTACTGCGCATGCGCGAACACCTACGTCTGGGCCTACGCATGCGCAGTACCGTGGCCCCTAGTTCTTGCGCACGCAAGCCGCTTGCCCCGTCCCCTAATCTATAAAACTCTCCAATATGCCCCAAACTGCACGCAACCTGGTTAGATCCGCGACGAAAAAGCTCATGCGTGACGATAAGTCGCAGAAAACGGCACGAAGAAATTGCTTCCTCCGTGATAACCACGCTAATTAGTAAGCCTATAGAAGCAGTCACGTGCGATCCTTCGTCTTAAAGTGCGTGTTTTACAGGTCTAACCTTAGCGCAGTTATCAATACGTACGAACAACCAAGCCCCGTTATTTGCTTCACCTCAGCCAGGAAGATACCCCGCACTACGAAGCGTGTGTCTGATTAACGGGCGGCCTGCAGAATCGCCGCGCTGTTCTGGAGTCTTGACTGGCTTTCGCCAGCGGATCGGGACCTTTTACCTGTCGTTGATGCTACTCCTTGAAGCGCTGCCCTGCACAACACCATCTCCCCCTTACCAGTATAAGGCCGAACGGCAATCCGCCCCTTGCCCACTAACGCATTTATTAAATTAAACATTCAACCCCGCATCGAATTTAGCTTGCGACGGTTCGTATAATCCTGCATGGGTGCGCGCGCGAGATATTTTATGCATTCAGTACCAGAAGAAAAAGGTACGAAAGAAAAATTTGCCCGTATGATAAGCCCTGTATACGCAATCCACCTGGCGGCTTCCCCGCAACGCCTACACGCTACCAGAGAAGCGAACACGCGGCTTTTCGGGCTTTACGGGGAAGTTCGCTCGCAATTTCCGAATAACGGGGAAATCCTGGCACCGAGCCGCTCGCTCTGCCGAGTCCCTTATTCAGCGCGGAGTGCCGCCCCTTCGCACCAAGCGCTTGACATGTCGAGTTTAATTCGACTGGATTCCGTGTTACATCGCCACAAGCGTAGGCTCGCGCTCTGTCTTCGGTACTTTTATGCTCACTGTCGTTAATTTGCGTTTACAAAGCTTTCTTGTGCTCCTCTTTTTTTTTTTTTGGCAGCAGCAGCATAGTATAGCAAGATGACAATAACGAAGAGAACTGCGAGTGTTTCTCGCGGGTACGTCAAGAGTCACTGCCAGGGTGGCGAGTTCTGCTTACTTCTATAATAGAATGTGACCTTTTCTCCGATTCACGAGGACCGCCTGTAATATCAGATATATATTCAGCACAGTAAAAAAGAGCGAGGGAAAGCGTGCCAGAGCAGACGTGTACCTGGTACGCCATCCCAAAGCAGCAGCGCTGATAATGTTATCTTGTGGCACTGAAATCAAACCAATTTATTTCGAACAATTTGCTATTGGGGTGCACTTCAAGATATAAGTTCTGTATATAAACAGTCCCTGGGGTTTTACGCGTGACAAAACCACAATCTGGTTATGAGGCACGCCGTAAAGTGGGGGACTCGGGGATTAATCATGAACACCTGGGGATCTTTAATGCGCACCCAACGTGAGCATTTCGCCCCCATCGAAATGCGCGGCCGCGGCGGCCGGGATTTGATCCCGCGACCTCGTGCTAGGCAGGACAACGCCATTGCCGCTATAAGCCACCACGGCGGGTCTGGAACGCTCATCGAGACGCATGACTATACAGAAACGGAAGGACAACTCGATCGAAAGCTGTTTAACGCGATCGTTTCAGCGCGATCTAGCAGAGCAATCAATGACAGCGACCAGACCACGGTCTTCCTCTCCGTTGTCTAAATTTAACGAATTCCGCCATCTCCGAAAACTGGCGCAGAAAAAACAACGCCCAAAGCACAATTTTACTTCCTCGAATGAATTCCTCGAACGCAATTATGTCCTCGAATTAAATATTCCTTTCTTTTGGGCAATTCAGATTGACAATAGGATGTGGGCTTATTCTCTCTTATTCACGACGTCGCTTGTAATATGAGATATATTCAGCAGAGAGAGAGAAAAAAAACGTGCCCAAGTAGACGTATACTTGGTACGCTATCCCAAAGCAGCAGATCTGATAATGTTATCTTGTGGCACAGAAATCAAACCCAGCCCCCCCTCCCTCCTCCTCCTCCTCCTCCTCTCGTCGCTTATATGAAATGTTCTTGAGTGGTCCTGCCGCTTGTTGGTCCGAATTCATCCCGGCACGTCGGTCGTTGCACACGTTACTGTACATTACTGTTTCTTATTGAAACACGTTTGATGACTGCTACACTATCAGTTAAATTACGCGAAATTGTCGCAGCCTTCAAGCAGGTTATGCTAATATAACCATGTATCGCAGGCCCTGTACATAGCACTTCGTCCATGTCGGTAGCCACGCCCGCTTAGGCGCAGGCCAGTGTATACGTCGCTATACGCACAAGTGAACGCGCTCTTCATTGGCAGTCATGGCGGAGCAAGACCTCGCGCCGCAATGACAATTTTACAACAGGTCGCGTACACTTGCCTTTTAAAGATACAATAACACTAAATCAGTTTAAACTGAGGTGCCATATTTTTCAAAACTATGTTTCGTTAATTTCGCCGTAGTAGACTGTTTATTAGAATAGAAAATGGAGGTTAAAGTTCTCTTTTCTTTTTTATATCGAGCCGTAAACCCCGGTGCAGGTGCGTTAATATGACGTCAAGGTTTTTTTTTTTTTTTTTTTTTCGTGCTTGGGCTGTATAATATTGGCTCAGAAAAGTTCTCGAAATATCGCCGATATTTCTTCCTCTTTTAGAATACAATGTAGTCCATCTTTACTGATAAGAATTTAACTATGGACCCGAGCAGGCATCGTCAGTATCCATGGGCTGGTGCGAGAACATGGAGGAGGCGCCCTCCTTTCGTTATCGCGTTGTTTCGGGCTTCTCATGGTAACGGTGGCTTTTCTTGGCATTGCAGAAAGGGTAATTTACTAATGCAGCTCAGTTTATTTTTCTCTTTAGCCTCCTTTCCAAGAAAAAGGTCGTACGCCTCGAGTAACCTTCGTCAGGAATTGACCTTCCAACCTTCGTAACCTTCCATTGATCTCATCGTACCTATAAACAGAGCAACAGCGCAGGGAACAAACGGAATGAATGAAACGGACGAAGCGCCGTCCGATTATCATTTCTTCGTTTGTCCAGTCCCTTGCACCGTTACTGTATTTAGCTACACGTGTTGACCAGTCCAAGTTAGCATTCTGTTTTGCGCCTTGACCATACGGAACCGTATGGGTAAAACGTGCGCGATTCAGCGCGACCAGATATGGTTACACTGGGCCATTTCGGTGCAGGAATATGGCCTAAACAATCAGCAGCACGCATGATGACAGACTGTGAAGCCAAACCGACCAACGCTACGCCTCACCCGCCACGAGTGCACCGTGCAAGCCGCGCAGTACCGGGACGCTACGCTGCAGTACAAATATTGACATAGATCCTGTGACGAAGGGAAACGTTGGCTCCTGATGGAGACAATCGTTCGACCGCTGGTGAACTCTACATTGCAAGTGATGAGCGACATCGCCAAGGGTGGCGCCGCAAATGAATTGGTGGCGCTTGACCAACCAACCACGATAATCCGACGCTTAAAAATAAAGAAGCGCGCATTTGCAGTGGGCGTGGAAGTGCCTATAGCAAAAACCGAAAACCACGAGAGAAGTGCATCGCATGCAGTGCTGACCGGGACACGACTGGACGATTTGTTCATTTATCTTATCGTTCAACGACCGGCCAATCCTGATGATTAACGGTGGCGGCGGGCCGTTCAGACCGCTGCAAAGCGAGGAAAAGAATGTAATTGGAAGAGAATGAATCCGTCCGTCCGTCTATTCCATCCAACCATCCGTATTTCCGTTAATTTATCTACCAATCACCCACAGTGCTGTATCAGGCAGTACAGTGGGAGATGGGTCAGTACAATACGTAGGGAAAATCTGCATTTTACGTACAATTTTAAAAGAGAACAAAACACGCTCTGTGTTTTAAAAGAGAACAAAACACGTTATGTAAAAGAAAAAGAAAGATTGATCGAAACAATACATTTGAAGTCACTGCTCAATCGAAGTAAGAATTAATGTAAACTATATACTCGTCGTGTATTGAAATTATATCCCAGCGCATTTCGAAAGGCGGATAAAATTTATTCAGAACAATGCAACAAAGAAACTGTACCCATAAATAGCGCACCAGCATTAACCAGAACACCACCCTGCACGCTCCGGGGAGCGATGGCGACAACCTTCCCGGATACGCTTCTCATTTCAGAAACGATAATTATACGCATCTAAATGAGTGTGCCATTTCGGGTCATAAGAGAAGTCAACCGAGCTCTATAGCGCTTTCACTTTATCGCCCCCCCCCCCCCCCTCCCCTCCGCCATCCCCAAATCACTAAAAGAAGGCGTAAAAGAAAAAGACGCGCCAAAACAACCGCTTGTATCAAAATGGAACTGGTCATCGGCTGCGTGTTTAATGGCCGATCGCGGTTGGCTGCGCCGCCGGCCAGACATCGACTTTCTATTCCAGTGTTGTTTACGGTCAATCGCCTTCGATTGACAACGGCGGGAGACCTACTTGCATTCCATTATCCACATACGTATACCAGGTTTCGATCTATACTTGCGCCGCTTACTTCATTGATTCCCTCCTGCGATGACCAGCAAGTGCACTGAGCTCACTTCCATCAAATGAAAATTTCAGTGGGAATCCGGACAATGAGGTGTACTGGTGATGGAAGTAAGGCGACATTAAGGCAAAATTGGGGCAACGTTTACGGCACGTATAGTGAAAGGGCGCTGAGAAGCACGTCTAAGCTGAGTTGACACACTATCAAAACTCTTCCAGTTTTTTTTTTTTTTTTTTAAGCAATTTGGGCATCCTTGGCACAAGGGAAACTTGCGCGAAAAGAACTGTCTGCGAACACTTATGTGAAACTTCTTTTAGACACAGACCCTGCAGCAAAACCACTAAATTACGGTATATCCTCTTGCTTGAAATTATGGAACCATTGTCAAATCGTATATATATATATATATATATATAGGGCTCAGGAGCTCCTCAAGCCGGGCAATTTTTCTCCTGTAGCACCCGCTAAATGTAACAGAGATAAAAATCGAAATTATTGAAATAGATTAATTCCTCGGCATTAAATTAGATCCCCACCTTAAGTTTACCAATCACATTGCTCACATCAAACAAAAAACAGCATTTGGTATTAGAGCACTACTCAAATCACGTGCATTTTTTTCCCAAAGAAGCACTATTATCGTTATACTTCGCTTTCATTCATAGCCATATCATTTATGGTATTGCTTCTTGGGGTAATACTTATCATTGTCATCTTTCCTCTATTCAGCACATTCAAAATCAGGCCATTCGCATTATAACCCGAAGCCATTTTTTCTCTAATGCCTCCTCTCAACTACGTACAAACAGCATTCTTCAAGTGACAGATTTGTTCAACTGTCATTTAGCGATATTATTTTTCAAACTATTATTTCTAAACAAGTTTCTTACAACTTCGTTAGTTCTGATCTACTTCTTAATCCTAATAACACAAGGTCTGCAGCAGAAGGAAATTTCCTGTTACCTTTATGCCATACTAATTACGGAAAGATGGCTTCCTCTTTTTGCGCACTTAAACTTTGGAACAGTCTACCATATGCCATTAAATTGTCTTCTACCTTGTACTCTTTTAAACACCAACTTAAGAATTATTTGCTGTGTGATTAACTTTGTATAATGTTATATTGCTAATTTGTATTTTTTGCTTATTCCATTCTGTTGTTTCTCTGCTCTGTATTCCGCTTTATTTTTTATATAACAATTAATCAAGGGTCCCGGTGCAGTCGCTGACTATGGGACCCTTGTCTGTATATTATTTCTTGCGTAAATAACTGTGTGAATGAATAATAAACTGAACTGAACTGAAGAAACATCGATTAAATACATTTCCCCTCCCTTATTCCTCTCCAAGAACCTCTCCCCATGCTGCGCACTGGCGCAAAGTGGTCCCTAGAAGAAGTGCCCGAATAGTCATCTTTCTCCTCTTCGCGTATCCTAATTCATTACTGCCTCTCTTCCATTAAGCGCATTGTTTTCCGAGCATATCGGCCACACGAAACGGCGTCGATAAACAGCGCGCTCCAATGAACAACGCTGTAAAACGAGACAAACGAGGCCAACAAACGAAGCCGACTATATAACGCGGGACTGTCATCACAGGACACCGACAGTCGGCCCGGTTTGATCTGTCAAAGCAGCGTCGGGTGGTCGTGTTTCAAGCTGCACGGAGACACCGACAGCCAGTGTGGGCGATCGGTCGCGCGAGGCGAGCTGGCTCGGTAATAGTAACGGTTCTTAGTCACCTAAACGACAACACTTCCTTGAGTCGTAGGGCCACTTCTATCGTAATTCTTTACGGCAAAACATGATGCGCCGTTTTAGATAAAATCGGGGGTTGCTTGCCGTTTTCACATTCCGACCGTCGACTAACCACCGCAGGAGGTAATTTAAGCTACAGTTTAAAACTAGCGGCCGCGATGTAGACTACGATGAGTATGTAAACAGATGAGACAGCACAGAACGCAAAAGAGTGTAACAGGCGATGTACAAGCGCTAATAATTACAAATAGAAGCAAGTTGTACTTACACTGTGAGACTATTCAGTGCGCTTGTGCGTGTGTATGACTTCGTTTACAAACTCATTGTGCTGCGACTTGCCTTTGCCTTTTATATTTATATGTTTGTGGGTGTACAGGACTGTGTGCTGTGGATTTCTGGCCCTCTGACGCTTTTCATTTTATAACTACACATATTTTTTATATTGTTAATTCTGCGAAAGGGAGCAGCCATCACCATTATAGGGTGACTACATCACTTTATTTTCATTTCAATAAAATTAAACAAAAAAATAGTTTAGGACACCAGGAAAACGTCTAAGAACTACTGAAACATTAAAAAAAAATTCCGAGCAAGTCATAAATTATCACTTGGCAACCTTTCATTAAAAATTGAACGTTTCGGGGCCGCGACCTGACGACTGTCCAAAGGAAAAGTTATCAACACTGGTCAGTATACGCTGCAAGATGGCCGTATCGTGGTCAAAACAAAACACGAAGCGATATGCGCGGTTGCGTGATTCGCAAGCCGTCACGAGTCTGCCATGCGAGCGAGTACTGGAATCCAAGGCCATCCACTATACGGCGCCACTTGCGCGTGCCCTGCGTGCGAGTCTAAACGAACTCAAAAATTTATACTGAACAGCACGCCAACTTCCGTCATTCGGGTAAGTGGGCTTCTCCCGAGAAGGCCACCTATTGCGGAAAAGCCAACTCGGACGATCGAACTCCCAAATTGCCTTGAAGAGGACGTGGTGGCTAAACACGTGTGCGCCGCAAAAGAAAAGGGAATCAATGAGACTAAATGTTTAACGCGAAAGCCAATTGTTACGCATTAACACGACATATTAGAATCAACACATCGCGAGTAATCGTTGCTTAAAAATTATTTCGGTGCTTAACTCCTTTAATCTTTTTCGTGACTGTACGCACACACGCCCGAATAGTTTTAAGAGACGCGCCGTAAGAGATGTACGAAACGCGAAGCTGATTGCGGCAAGTTTTCTTTCAGGCGACAATGTCTTCGCGCAAGAACACGTACCACGACTTCAAATTATACGCGGAAAAGGCCGCAGCGACGAAAAAAAAAATGAAAATCAGTGCAACGATTCCTTCAGCTCTGAACTCGTTTACTGCGGCAACAACAGACCCCCCACGGCAGAGACCGCCATTTTCTCAGGAACAACTTTTTCTTTGTCAAGTGCACACACAACGTCTTCCTACAGTGCGCTACATTACTGCCTTATGTGACCACCGCAACAAGAATCGACATGAAAGGCAATCATGTAAATGCGCTATCCTCGGGTCTCAAGAAGTTAAACTGCTGTCGCATGTAACATCAACATAGCGTAACCTCGAATAGAACGCGCTACAACTTCTACCGGTGTCACCGAGAACGCGCTACAGCTTCTGCCGGTGTCACCGTCCTGATAACTAGCTGCATGTCGGCGACTTCCGCTTATCAGGCTCGTGTCAGCGTCGGCCTATATGACAATGCGACAACAGATGCGCCGTCGTCGATACTGTCAGCCGATCGTCGGCGTCGAAATCGGGTCAGCGTCCTATTGTCATCACGACAAAGTGACAGTGTTATATCAGCGCACGTTGGCAAGAAATATCCCAACGCGACTCTCGACAATACCGTTTGTCAGTAGCACGCGCTTTTTTTTTTTTTTCTATATTCCACCCCCTTCTATGAACAGAAAAAAAAAAAAAGAAATACCGCCTACATGATGAGGACGATGCTCATTGGCATCCCCTTCGAAACGGGGCGGCGACAAATAGTCGCTTAGCCTGCCTAATTTAATCAGGTTTTACTACATCTATCACCATCTAGCTTTTTGCCTATCTGACCCGGATCTTTCGTATTTAAAACCTCTATCACTAGATTGCACCGGTACCTACGCTTGCAATGACTCCGGTTCAATCGTAATCTCTTCCTTGTTTTTGATTTTATGATAAGCGAGCAGCCGATTAATCGGGTCACAACGCACGAACGACGCACAACCCTGTAAAGAGCACGTGCAAACAACACACCTTTGACCGTCGACGCGGTGAGCGGCGTGGACCGCGCTAGGGGCCCGAGGGAGCCCAGGGTCTTGTTGGCAGCGCCCACCGGAGTCGCGCAGTCTGCGAGAAAACAATCGAAATCAAAATATAACGTCCCAAAACAACACAGGGGCTATGGGAAACGCCGTAATAGGAGGCTTTGGTTCAGTTTCCAGTATTTTATTTATTTATTTTTTGATACGCGTAATGAATAAAAAGGCGCAGTTTCGCCCGAAAGCCGAAGCATCGATTGCGGTAGCAAATTAGTGGACAGCTATACAAAGTAAGGATAGTAGTTTTATCGGCCGGATAAACTTGTAAATATAGGCATACTAACTAAATGAACAAGCATGGTGTCACGCGCGCACAAGCAAACATGAACACATCTCACTCGATGACCGCGGAAAGTCGCTGTCAAAACGCTGGAGTAAGGAAGAGCGGCAGCAGCAGCGAGTGAATTGACCTTCGTGCTGTGTCTCGCATCAACGCAGACTGAGCCGCGAATTCCGAAATGTTCGAATAGGAATCGAATACGAATTGTAAGTATCGAATATCGAATAGTCAACCGCAGACGCCTATACGTATTTATAGCAGGGATATTTATTTCTGCACAAATAGGTACCGCGCCTGCACTCGATCGTGAGAGGGGGGGGGGGGGGGGGGGGAGGAGAAATGATGTCTTAAACTCAAGATTACTAATTGTCATTAAAAGCTGCACCAATAGCCTCTCAACATATTTAGAGCCTGGTTGCAAACCAGCTTTCCAAGAATCAATATGGCTGCATGCTGCGTGAAATAGAGCTTTACAAGAACGCTAAATAAATTATTCCCGAAAAAAGACCAGAAGTTGTGATTTAAAAAAAGAAAAACCTGCTGAAGAACTTGTGTGCAGAAAACACATGTAGAAGGACCAAGTGCAAGGAAAGAAATACTTAGCTTGACTAGACTGCCTGATAATTAAATCGAAAACAAAGGTTGCATTATCCATTTTGTTCCTGCATTCCTTCGAAAATTCTTGCCGTTGTTTCACTTCTCATAATTTTCAACAGTCTAGCCAGATGGAGAACAGCAAGACTTTCCCAATAGGTTCTAGCAAGAAAGAAATGGTTAATTTCGATTATTCGAAAATACCGAATAGTTCCTTTTCGAATACTAATATTTAGTGCGCAATATTCGATTGATATTCGCAACTCCGAATATTCACCCACTCCTAAGTAAATTATCTAGGGCGCTCTGACGCTGGCCAGTATTTTTTTATATAGAGTTTCGGGATTCAGAGTCTCCATTTAACGCAAAAAAAATGCAAAGATGATAATTTCGGGTCAGTACTCCATTGAAAACAAAAAAAAAAACAAAAAAAAGACACTGGATGCGTGCACGTATTGCGCGCCGGTTTTACAGTGGAAGGGAGTAAGTTGCCTTACCAAGGCACATCTAGCTCTTTGTTTATCAACGATGACTAATTGATAACGGAAATAAGTGAGACATAGTATATAGAGAAGAACGAGACGAAATGCACCTGCGAGCCCTCCCTATCAGTGCATGACGAAGAGATGCCCTTCTTACAGATGACAAGAGATATAGCATTCAGTCCGCTCCTTTTTCCCTTCTTTGCGAAAACTGCTCATAATGCTTTTTTATTTCATTGATATAAGGGAACTTACAAAACTTGTGCTCAATACATGTACGAATCCAGTGTACTCTTTTTTTTTTTTCGACGTTGTTTTCTTTAACTAATTCCTACAAATAAAAGTTCAGTTGTCACTCAGTGCTCGTGTCACATGTGGCCTCTCTTCCGTCGCTGTCTACAATCCTAGCGCAGAAAGTTCAACATGAAGGGTATAGCTTAAAGGGACATTACACAGCAACATTATTTAATTGTTAACAAAAATTTACTAAAATACAAAAAACTCTTAACGCGACGCGAGACTCGATAAGCCAAGACAAGACGCAACCACGCGAACCTTGAAGTTGTCCCACCAGCAGACTTTAAAAAAAAAAATACTAAACGCCGTGACGTCACAGTGACCTCACGGCGTTCAGGATTCGGCGCGACATAAAGATTAATAATAAAATACTGAACTTACGTTTTTCTTGCAATAATAATCAAAGTCTTATTCAATTTAACTTCAATTCTATTCAATTTTATTCACAACACGTATACAACGTTGTGTTGAAGGCTACCTTAGCAAGAAAGCTGTAAGCAAACAGCTTGACGGAGGCCGGGGGGGCAATAATCGGCAGCAGTGACAATGAATTGGCCGGTAATAGTATTAAATGACAATACATGAAGTCACATCAATAAATACCTATACTACACTATAAGCGATATATATATATATATATATATATATATATATATATATATATATATATATATATATATGCAAATACATGCACTACATACTAGACGCACTAATAACGAATGGGAGCAATATACAAGAGGATATAAATACAATGGATCAATAAAATTGCAATCGCCCTCGTGAAAGCCCAACCATCTTTATTTAAACATTTTTCAAGTTTATTCTGTAGCACTGGTACATTGTGAGTCACAGAGTGCAAAGATAATTCTAGGGCACGGTACCAACCACCTTTCGCGTTCCCTTGTCATGCGAATACTGGAACGTTCTACAGGATTAGATACGCTCTCTAGAAATTCAGCAGTTTTTGTTTCTGAAAAATGAAGCTGGTGCAAAAGACGGTATAGTTGCATGAGTGCTCGATATTAACTATACTGTTCCCGCGAAATCGACAAACAATAGAGCTTTGAAAGTGCACTGTAGCTCCCCGAAATGATTTAATGCTTCTCCTTGTCCTTTTAACGTTCGTCGACAACAAACAATCAAGTTCAACCCAAGATGTAAAGAGAGAGAGAGAGAGAGAGAGAGGGAACGCTAGGAGCGACCAAATTTATCCGCGCCGGAACGGAAATCGAATCCGTAGGGTCAGCAGGCCGGACGACCCACAACCACCGCTAACCCTGCACGGAGAAAGATCGAACCCTGGAACCTATATAGGCGGGGGGACGCGCGTAATCTCCGGGAACCAAAAAAAAAAAAAAGAAAAGTCTGCCAATAAGCTCTTCGATTGGAAATCTTTTGTGTTCCGTCTCGGCACTTTCCGGACCCACGGCTTGTCCGGACCATTGGCTGATTGCTCCGAGCAAAATTTGAACGTACAATTTTCTTCGCCTGATTGCGGAGAACGATCCAACACTTGCCCGATAGAAGATCCCCGCCGCAACTGCCTGAACGCACTATAGTCGGGTACAACTTAAGAAGACGGGAGAGGCCCCGCCCAGATGACCGAAGCACAGCAACCGATTGCCTCCGCGACTAAAGAAATAGTCCCGCTGACGCGACTCGCCCCAGTACAGTGCCTAGAATAAGTATATTCTAGGCACTGTAGCCCCAGCTTGAAGCGCGGGCTGCCATGTTCTCCGTCGGCGGGGACACCGGCCGTCCGGCTCATGACGCAAGTCTATAGTGCGCGCCTATTGGTGGAGGCTCGTGTGCATCCGCCTTTGAGGGGGCAAACGCCGCTGCCTTCTAAAGTTGTACCCCGACTATAGATAGAATCTCTTTTATTTAAGACACTTCACGTTATCGCGCAGTCTACAGAAATTGTTCATACAATCTACATAAAGAAAAAAAAGTAAAGAACAGTTACTGCCATTACGTTACTTGATGACAAATACGCAAGCTAAACAAAAGAAGCAACGTAAGCTGAATAAAAGAAATAAACAATGTAAAATAAAGCAATCAAAAAACAAACAAGGTCAGCCAATCGATCAAAAAGCTAATTGAATACTACAAGCCTACAAGGTGGGCTTGTAGTAGTGTCCTAAAGTTACTCGCTATTTTCTGTGAAGACGCAGCAGGAAAGATGCTCCGCTAGACCGAGAGAGAGAGAGAGTTTAATTGTATTTGGAGAGGTTAGCCCAGCGACAGACTTGCCATGCTACTCCAGGTAAGATGGTGATGAATGGAAGGAAGAACGGGAGTGACACACACACACACACACACACACACACACACACACACACACACACACACACACACACACACACACACACACACACACACACACACACACCCACACACACTCTCTCTCTCTCTCTCTCGTAATATGTAATTAGCAGGCGTGTGAATTTACAAACGCCTTAGTAGTGCGCAGTTCAGAGCCACGACGCAGCCACGGTCCAAACGCATCCCGCAGCGCAAGTCACGTGTCGTGACGCACGCTTAGAGCATACCGCAGGGGAGCTCTTGAAGTCGCAGAGCGTCTGCAAACAATTAAACGATCTATAGGCTCTCGTCAACACCCGCGGTGAGACGTAAGGGCGCGCTGAATTTCGGAAAACGAATTTTAAACAGTGTCTCGTGCAAGCGACATTAGGGCGAATTCGATGAAGTCATCTTTGACAACGAACGGGTCTTCATCGCAGTTTTTAGTTTTCCCGCTAGGAACGCTGCGAAGTGAACAGGCTGTAACACATGCTTGTCAGTATTACGCACTCTGGTGTGAAACATGCGAGGCCAGCGGGCTAAACATCGTCAGCACAAATCCTTTTGTGCAACGATGTTCTTCTTTGCGACCTTGAACCAAAGCAAAAAAAAAAAAGGAAATCGCAAAGCTGGCGATTCTGTTCAGATACGCGCAGAGCGTCAAAATTTACGCTTTAGTGCAACCTGCAGAACTTACACGGCCCGTTAAACGGAATTCAATACCGCATTAAGTACAAGATGGCGTAACTTGCCCGCAGTGTCAGCAAAGTTATTAAAGTCTCTAATACGACGACGCGACGCGGCGACTTGCCCAAGAACAGCACGACGCGCCCCACTGGGCGATCACATCTCATTTACATGGCCGTAACAGCACGAACACACACGGCGCGCAGGGAAATTAGCGTCAGCTGCTGCGTAACGAAGATCACGACTTTCGGAGTATAAAAAAAAGAAAAAAAAAAGCGACACGGCGCACGAGAATTAACCCAAGGAATTAAGTATAGCAGCCAAGGGAGGACGACGAAAACGGGTGAAAAAGAAAAAAAAAATGAGAAGACAAATCAATTCAGGCATACATGCGGAGAGACAGAGAAAAAAAAAAAAAAAGACAGCAATTCCTTCTTTCCTTCCCTCTCCCAGTAATCAATGCTCTCGTCGGTCTCTCTCTCTCTCTCTCCTTCACTGAGCCGCTGTCACGGCCTTCCGCTTCGGTAACATATAATGGAGGGGACACAGCTGCAGGCACAGACTCGTTAGCCCACCTGTACGCTGCTGAAGCTGCGCACACGTGTAAGACACTGGGAGAGAAAGACAGAAGAATCCCTCCCTTGAAAAACAAATTTAAAAAAAAAAGAAGAAAGTTGTGACAAGAGCAGGCTTCGTTCGCGGAGAGGTCATCGATCACTCTCACCGCGCGCGCGCGCTCCACTTCGTGACATCGCGCGCCCAAGCGCGCTGCGTGTGCGGACAGCGCCGGAGTGATCATCCCCCACGGGTCCATCTCTCTACTCGCTGGCCCGATGGCCCGCCGCCGCGGCACACACAATGATGTGATAAAGGACACAGTTTCCTGCGCGGTGCGCTAGCTGTAGCGTCACACTTGCCTCCTTCAGTTGGCACAAACAGCGCACGCGCATCTGATAACGTGCCGTTGCCTCGTGTCACTGCTGTCAATGCCGTGGTGCCACAGATAACTGAACGCAGCGTAGCGTGTATGAAGAGTCGTCCGCAAATCGAAATACGAGCGGTATTACGTGCACGCCATCATGCGTCAATGTATACAAGCCTAATTTATAATTTCACCTTCCCTTCCCTTATTCATCTATATATTTAAATAGGTAAACAACCAATCACCACCACCACCACTACTACTACTGCTGCTGCACCACCTACGGGATCGACGCAGACCCTATAACGTTTCTTCCCAGCCAGCTCTACCGGCAAAATGCTTCGCATAACATCGATTCCCACAGTGCGTGGAATCTGCGCACTTTTTACTGCGATTGGCATTCTTAGGATACGCACTTCAAGCCCTTTCCGGTGTCTATCTGCCTTGCCTGTCTGTATGAACGTTTTCCCGCCAACTTGGGCCACTGGGCGTGTGCCGCTCTTCGAGTGAACCACTTTGGCGCGAACTCGGGTAACTGCGTATATGTGCCGCTATTCAAGTACAAAAAAAAAAAAAAAAGAATCTAATAATCATCCGGTGCTCGGCGGTATCGAACCCGTGACAAACATATATTCTCTTTATTCTAAATAAAGTTCTAAATAAATTCTCTTTATCTAACAATGAAACAGAAGGATGACTGATGCATTTTTCTTTTAGTTTTTCAATCCAGTGAGCTTCCACAATTTCTCTCGCGGTTTGATTTCTATGCCTAAACAAAATGGCGCTGCTTCCAAGACAAGGTGAGCACGCATGTTCTTCACAATGCATCGCCAAATGCGTACTAGGGCGACCTTTGAGACTAGACAAGTGTTCCCTTAGTCTCGTGTTAACGCATCTCGAAGTCTGCCCTATGTACACGTGCACACGTCAAAGGAATCTGATAAACAACGTTCATCGCGCAATCGACAAAGAAAATGAATCTGTTCCAACTAGGCCGACTCGCAGTTATGCATAAGGAAATTAGTTAAAAACTTAGTGATTTTCCGTTACTTAGTAGATTATGCACTTCGATTTCTCGTGCAAGTAATGTCCGCCTCTACGAGTATAGACCAGCTCAATGACTAGAATTGTACTATCTGCCACAGGCGAATAAGATTGCTTATTGCAGAAACACCTGGTATTGCGCATGCACGGTGTAAAGTGCAGTACGCCGTGCGCAATAACATATACAGTGCTTGACAGTATTTACGGCATGCAGTGTGCGCCATGAGAGGCTCCCTAGAGATACAGGCTCCTTAACAAAGAAACGGGAGAGGTTTGCCCGGTCTACTACAGATGAATGCGATAAATGAAATTATACACACAGGACATGCCGCATAAACGCACGCATAACACAACAAATATAATTAAAGTATATCGTCGAGAGCAATACATGTCTCGCACAAAAGTTAAGAGTGCATTCGTAGCACAGGCACCACTAGTCCATGGTCCAAGTATGTGTGGCAGCTCAAGGTGTGATGATTATAAATTTTCAGTGGCGCAAGGGCACCTAACGCCAAAGAGCGCACAGCTCAGTGTGCAAACTATGAGGCGCATTCACTGCGGTCATTTCTTGCATGCAGTGCAAAAAAGGTTGCAATTGCATATTGAGTGTGCTATGCATGTCCTCTCGAACCGTGCACGCATGCAGGGCACATGCAGTGGCGATGCTCACCACTAAATATTACACAAGAAGTATATTGCTATAGGCAACGTTCAGACGAACACGGTGAAGACATACACGATCGCGCTTGTCAAACCACGTAGTGTACCGCGTGTAGCTGTAGTGGTATGCACTGTGCAACAGCGTTCGGCGCACTGCAGTACTGACTTCCCAGTATATAAACATTCACAGCGCACAGTCGTAGCCGCACACCGTACGCCTCCGTTCACAGCAAACTGCATGCAGATTCTGACGACGGTACGCAAACGATCTTTCACGGCTGTGACCTCGACGAACACTTTCCTGGAATAATCTCGACGAACACTTTCCCGGAAGATAAATCTGCTACGCCTGGATAATTGGGGACTCAACATAGAACAGATGTACTAGTATAGTTAAAGTCCCTAGATATTTTTTGCTTTCTTTAAGCAAACGATCTTTCATGGCTGTGACCTCGACGAACCCTTACCTGGAATAATCTCGACGAACACTTTCCCGGAAAATAAATCTGCTACGCCTGGGTTATTGGGAACTCAAGATAGAACAGATGTACTGGTATAATTAAAGTCCCTAGATAAATTTTTGCTTTAAGGAGCAGAAAATCTAGGGACTTTAGTATAGTTAGTTACACCCGAAAGCTTCGTTCGCGGTGAAAGGCTGAAAAACAAGGTCGTCCGAAGGTCGCGGTAGTATACGAGCAAGCCAACGCGGAAGAAAAGAAAACGTTCTGTAGGGCGCTCGGCATCACCGACGACATGGGCGAGTTCGCCGATCGACGTCCAGGAAGGTGACGTACAGTATTTGTCAAAAGTACACTGGCTACGTATACGTTGCTATAGAACAGCCATGCCGACGACATGATGTTTAAAGGGGGGTTCTTATAGTGTGCCAAAAGCTCCAACGCACTGTGTCATGAAAAGAGCTCTCGTACTTAACCATACTGGGGTGTAGAGTGTCAGATGCGCCATGGGAAACGCACCACACAGCCGAGCATAGGTAGTGAAGGCGCTGAATAGCCCGTATACTTTTGACAATGACTGTACAGCGCAATGTCCAACCACCTCATTTCAAGGTGGAATATTTTATTTACTGGATACTGTCAACCCTTCTCGGGGCGATCACGGTGAGGGTAATGTTGCAAAAATCACTAATACCTAACAGATACACACGAATTCGCTGATCCACAGGTGGGATTCAACAAAGGAAAACCTCAGGTGGTCAAAAATTCATCCAGAGTCCCGCACAAACGGCGTGCCTCATAATCATATCGTGGTTTTGGCACGTAAAACTCCAGAATCTAGATTTTTTTTTTTTATAATAGACGTATACCACTACTACGGCTTCCTCATCCGTCATGGCGACATGCATGGTGGCATAAAGAAGACTCAAAGTATCAGCTCGCATTCGAGCCTTACCAAGAGCCTGTAATGTTTTCTCGCAAGCTCGGTCCACGGGGTGAAGAAGTTCAAACGTAGATGTAATTACCGCCCGTTTGCGATTTGCCCGACGATCTTGTTAATCCCATTCGTCGCAGACCATAAGCGTAAGTGCTCGATTGAACTATGCCGTCACCTTCTCTACCCTTGTAAGCCGACACGGCAAGTTCCAGGTCTGCCTTACGCATCAAATCTATAATCCCCCCCCCCCCCAAAAAAAAAAAAAAAAAACAGCAAATGCAACAAACTCCGCAGCAGGTATTGTGCGCAGCTGTCAGCGACTTCCCCGACTAAAAGACCGCCATCCTTTCACCTCTTCACAACGCCGGTCAAAGACATAATAGCACAACGAAAAGCGTTGAGGCGACGAACGAGCCGTAAAGGACCAGAGGCAGCATATATGACACGAAAGTTAAGCGCAAGAAAGTCCACGTAAGCATAACATATCGATAAGACGACATCGCGGTATGGAGGCTGAACGACGCCATTTTCTTGACTGAATTGCAAAAGTGTGTTCTCTGTTCCACGGCAATGTTTCATCGGAAACGTGGGTTGTAAAGCTAGCGCCAGACGATCAGGAGCGCCATCATGCGCAAGCGCGCGTCAATGTCTCTATACGCCTTGCTTCCATCTGCGCTAGAGCCTCGCCTGCACAACTTCTCTGGGAGCGCCGTCTCTCGAAAGCCAAAGCGCGTCTCGTAGACATGAAATTTTAGGGGTGTGCGAATATTCGAAACATTCGAATAAGAATCGAACACTGTCCTGTTCGATTCGGTCTTCGAATCGAATAGTCACTATTCGTAAATGCGAATACTTTTCTAATATTCCAAACGTTTGGTGCGCCCAAGGAGGACCCCCGCGGGCATAGTATAGACATAAAACGCGACAACTTGCGTACTATAGAGCAGGCTACATGTCACTTAGGTAGCCATACTTTACAGGCTGTAGAGAGATAATTCGCACTCTCTAAAGAGCCATGCACATGCGAGAAAAACTACTTGTTTGCTTCTATAATGCTCCGTTTGCGCTCCATTCGTGCACAGTACCCTTCATAACGTACTATGTAATAACGGAAGCTTGCTAACTTTAGGAATACTGGGACGTGAACATCGCTTCATATCAATTGTGATAACGGCCGTTCATTATTGGAAAACTATTCGAAAAGTATTCGATATTCGATTCGATTCTTACACCATTCGATTCCTATTCGATTCGGTCTCAAAATCCACTGTTCGCACCACCCGTATAAAATCTTACTCCAATGCCAGATTATTGTGAAATATAATCCGATTCGTTAAATAATGTTGCCCCGGGCCGTGTGTGAGCTATTCGGCAACACGGCAGCACCCAGCAGCAGCAGGAGCAGCCACGGTCAGCAAAGGGGTTCGCTATAAGAAAGCTGCGCTTTAAAAAAAAAAAAAAAAAAGGAAAGAAAGGAAGAAAATTGGATGTACAGCGAAGCCGCTGCCGACGTTAAACAAGCGCAACCGAAGTTAGACGACGTTACGCCACCACACGCGACGTGTGCGTCACGCGCTTGTGTGCGGAATGGCAACACATACATCCTCATTATTCTAGGCCCTCCACCAAGCGCATGCAAGTGCCATATTGAACTAAGTGAACGTTTAAAAGTAAACTGCGTCACACCCGCCGTGGTTGCTTAGTGGCTATATGGTGTTGGGCTGCTATAGCACGAGGTCGCGGGAACGAATCCCGGCCACGGCGGCCGCATTTCGATGGGGGCGAAATGCGAAAAACACCCGTGCATTTAGATTCAGGTGCCCGCTAAAGAAACGCCAGGTGGTCCAAATTATTCCGGAGACTCCCACTACGGCGTGCGTCTCATAATCAGATCGTGGTTTTGGCACATAAAACCCCCTAATTTAATCTTAACTGAAATTTCGTCAGAAAAGTTTGTAAAGTATACGACTTACACACAACCTGTAGACATAACAGAATCGGATTGTAATTCGAACATACGAGAAAACATAATTCTGGTACGCGGAAACTCAAACGCAAAGCCCGCCTCCAGCTGCCGTTTGCTTTGTAGGTGAGCACAGACCGAAAAATCCCGACCAACTAGAGGCTAACATCTTCGCCGTAAAAAAAGCAAAAGAAAACGAGCGCCTAACCCACTGCAGAAGCAGGAAGCCAGTGCAAAGGGAAAGCGCGGCAAACACTCACAACTCCTCCGAGAGAAGAACCTCATATCCGCAAAGCTGGAGAGCCGACCGACCGCGACGACGGAGTCTGAAAGGACGGATTGACCGAGCGCATGCATGCATGCATGCAGCTTGCCAGGCGCGCGGGATCAACAACTCAAAGTGGGCGCCGGCCCGTTACACAAGCCTTTCATTTCCCCTCGCGATTTCTTCTCATGAGAATCAATGAACGGCCGCGCGCGCGCTTGGGCGCCCCGCGAGTCCCGACTCTATACGCAGCACCGGATCGCAAACGGTCGCTTACGCAACGCGACGCGCACGGTCTGGCGCGAAAAAGACGCAACCAGACCGATCCGAGCGGCGCTGGATGCATGCACCCCATCACCAGTTTTTCTGTCGCCTATCGGAACCCATGAGTATAGCGGTTGCGTCTTTGGCGATCCTTTATTGAATGCAACGTAGTCCGTCTTTACCGGTAAACAGTTAACTATGCCGCCGGAGTGTATAGGCGCTGTCAAAATCCAGGACATCACGACGAGCTGGTGCGGGATCTTCAGAGCGGATTCTGCCACCCGCCTTTCGTTTTTGCGTGTTGTTGTTTTGCGTCTTTGCGTGTCGACGTCAATACAACCGAAGTGCCAGAACGTCGGCGTCATAGTTGCCGCGCCAGTTGAGGGCGCTATAATAGCCTTGTAGCTTTTCTTTGAAGAAACACGCATGAACACAGCCCCGAAAACAAACTATAGTATATTGCGTGCATGACGCGTAACAGAAATCCGGAAAGCAGGAAGAGGGCCTGTCTATATATATATATATATATATATATATATATATATATATATATATAGTTGGCGCGCAGGCTGATAGAAAGCTTCCTCCTTAATTACCAATGCGGGCACGGGTGTTCAGCCGTACGCATGAGATCAATCGGATAACAAGAAAGAAAGAAAAAAATGATCGTAAGTTCTCGGCAGCTCACGTGATAAATAATCGCTCGTCCGAAACAGGAAGACGGGAGAAAGGCACGCTTTTACATATTGTAATTTAGGTTAGGTTAGTTTAGGCTTTAGTTGGCTCCAAAACCGGTGCTCTTCAAGTGCAATTTCGGTGTGCGAATTTTTTTTTTTTTTTTTCTGTAATTTAGCTGCAAGAAAGGTCAAATAAGAAATACACGCTCGACGAGCGGAAGTGGGCGCGAGAGCGCGCCGACCGAAGGCTGACACCTAACGGCACCATATATTGGCCTGTGAAACTCGCTGTTAAGCCGTTGCCGATTTTTAAACGCGATTCATTAATCGGCATGAATCTCCTAAGCGCGGGCCACGTTCACAAGGTCGCTCATTACGGATGCCGGAACGCTATAGCGGTCATGCGCTTTTGTTGACGCTACGAGTTTCCCCAGCATGCCCGATTCTACGATATTCGGACAAAAACAGCAGTTTGCGCTCCAGCGACAACAGTGAGGTGGCTGACGGCACAGAGAGGTCTGACACATCTGTGTCAATTAACACGATTTAAAAAAAAATATCGATTTCCAGCTATCTCTGCAGCCATTGCATAACGTGTGACTGTACCCTACGCTATTGCGCATAACTGCCACTCAAAGGGCATATCGAGAACAAAAGGCACGCGAAGCGCATCAGGCCTATATAGTTAATCTATACAGGAACCGAAGAGATAAGTGTGTCGGCGCGCCGTCTGTAAACATGTACAGAAGAGATATTGTATCTATAACCGCACTCACGTGCTCAGCCAGCCACTTCGATAATGAGTCACAGCATTGTGGCTGTCTTTTTTGTTTTTTTGTACGTCAACATGAGAAAAATAAGAAAAAAAGACGCATTGGTCTTTTGACGTCATCAAACCAGGTTATAGGTCACCACGTCACCCCGCTTTGTGTGCTCGCTACTCGCCCAGCCAATTCCTCATCGTCTCGCATCTGGCGGCGAAAGTTTACGCTCCTTACTGAAACGATTCGTAGGGTTTTACGAGCCAAGGCTGGCACAAGGAGCAGTCGTAAGAGTTCCAGATTAATTTCGACCTCCTCAGGTTGCACCTCGATCTAAATATGCCTTTAGAGCGAGGTTTAACGCGAAGAAAGGCACTAAAATAGCAAAAGATACATCGCGCACACCAGTACTTTCAACAATTACAGTCTTAGGGATATTTTCAGCGCCAAGTCTCACCACATATATAATACATGTATTTAGATTGCGGATCAAAGGGACGCAGGTGAATTATGACAAAAGAAAAAGAAGGATTAAGACTTAAGAGCAACGAAATCTGTAAGAATGTCATTGCGTTTATAGCCACCCTAAATCGGCGCAAAAAGAAGTTTTCCGTGCATCGAATGGAGCACAGTTTTCATGGACAAACATGTTTTCGCTGAATACACCAGCACGCAGTTTTCGTCGCTTAAAGGATCGCCGGGTTTCTTGGTTCTGTCCTCTGTTCGAGGCTTCCGGCCGCTTAATTGGTCGAGTATACAGGGTGTCGCAACTTTCATGCACCAATATTTTAAAATATACAAACGCCACGCAGCTGGACAGCACCAAGGTAATGTTGTTTGCCGTCGCTTGGAGATACTCAGATTATGCGTGCATTCCGCCGAATTACATAATTAGTCTTAATTATTCAACTTCTCAATTATAATTAGATTAAAAGTGTCAATGAGAAAAACTGTAGAGAAAGATTAAAAACTCCCGTTAAAGCTTTCTGTTGCCAAATACGCGATATACATAAAAGTGTTTTCTTTTTTCTTTCCCCCGAGCATGAACGCCCGCGAATACACGCTAAGTGCCTCGAGAGGTCCGTCGCGCGGCAATTTTGCGTATATACGGGACACCATTCTTCGAGACCTCAAATGGGATATTTGCATGTGTTACCTATATAGAGGAAGTTGTCATCTTTGGAAGCACTTTTGACGAGCACAACTGGCGCCCGGAGGTCGTCTTAGACTACATCGAACACGCCGGCGTAGCACCGAATTCCATGAAATGTCACTTCGGTGAGCGGAAGACATTGGTGCTTGACCATATCTTGTAGACAAGGATGGTATCAGGCCTAACCCACAAAAGACAGCAGCTGTTGAATGGTTTAAGCCTCCTCGGTCTGTCAAAGAGCTTCGTAGTTTCTATATAGGCCTGCTCTTATTTCCACCAATTTATACCTGTTTTTGCTGATGTCGCCGATCCCCTCACTTTTCTTCTATTATACATAAGGACGCCGCTTTTGACTGGACTCACGAGCGCGACGCTTCTTTTCGTCAACTGAAGTTCCTGCAGAAGACGGGCCGCATCCTTCGGCATTTCGACCCACAGCCGCACCGACAGAGATCCACACCGACGCGAGTGGCGTGGGGGTCGGTGGAGTCCTCGTTCGACGATGCGACCGGAAAGAGCACGTCATTGCTTATGCGAGTCGCACGTTAAATAAGCCTGAACGTAGTTACACCGTTACGGAGCGAGAATGCCTAGTGTCCATTTTTTCGCTGTGCAACGTTTCCGCTCGTATGCGGGTCCATTCACAAGCGTCACAGATCACCATTCGTTGTGCTGGCTTGTCAACCTCCATGATCCCTCTGGTCATCTCGCGCGCTGCGCTCTTCGCTTCTCCAGGAGTACAACGTCACAGTCTCATACAAGAGTGGTCGCCGACACGCTGATGCTGCTGACTGCCTTTCGCGAATGCCGCTATAAGCACGACACTTTATGATGCGGAACAAAAAAACAATTATGGGGTTTTACGTGCCAAAACCACGATCTGATTATGAGGCACGCCGTAGTGGGGGACTCCGGAAAATTTTGACCACCTGGGGTTCTTTAACGTGCACCTAAATGTAAGTACACGTGCGCATTTCGCCCCCATCGAAATGCGGCCGCCGTGGCCGGGATTCGATCCCGCGACCTCGTGCTTAGCAGCCCAACACCATAGTCACTAAGGAACCACGGCGGGTTTTGTGATGCCGATAACTCTGACCACCTGATTGCTTCTTTGGCACCAGCATTTCATGATATGGTGCAGCGAGAAGACTATATTTTATTTACAAATATATATAAATTTATACTTAGCTTCGAGCCGCTTTTCAACGGTTCACATGACTCGACAACCCGAGGCTTTTGCGTTCCTGTGGACTCCTCTATACAAAAGGAATTTCGCCACCACTGGTGCCCGCTTCCTTCTTGTAGTTCCGGAGAAGTTACGCTCCACTACTCTGCTGGCTATGCACGACGATCCGTGACGCAGTGCCCTTCGCGTGACGCAGTGCTCACCAATCAGCTCCCCGGTTTGGCCAATCAGCTCACCCGGTTTGGCTCAACCTGCCAATAATCGCGCGCTGAAAGTGATATCGCCGGAAGCGATCGTCCTATAGAATACGTCCCCGGCAGAAGCTTATTACAACATTATACATAAGCTTAATCAGGGTCAGATGAAACCCCATCTTCATTTTGCCCGTCGTGGTGGTTCAGTTGCTATGGCGCTGCGTTGATGAACTCGTGGCGGCTCCCGTTTCAGCCAGACAGCAGCATCCCGGTGCTGGCGGTACTATATATGCTCTCGGCACGCCAGCGTTCTTGCATTCCGACGTGACCGGAATACAAGAACGGTCACGGTATATCCGGAGCATCGAGTGCACATTAAGAAACTCCGTGTGGTCAGCAGCAATCCGGAGCCGTCCATTAAGGCGTATATACGTCACATCAGAATCAGTCACTGTCGAGTTCACGTGAGCGACAGGCGCGTAGGAACACAATTATGTAGTGCGTTAATCATGAATGGCTCAGGACGCCCCTACCTTCCACAGTGTTGTCAACAGCTAGCGAGATGGAGTATAGAGCGCCAGCAAAGCGAGAGCCGCACGTTAGAGTTCAACAGTGATCCCTCCCCGCACGGCGACTCGGGAATACAGCGAAAAACCATGGCTCTTATCCTCTTCAGCGCAACCCGGACATGCCGCCTTCAAGAAGACAGGGGACGACTGTGAGGTGTGCAAAACACATCCCGACAGGGACATCGCTGTCACAAAAAAACTCGTCGTGCGTGCGTTGGTGTGCTGGCAGGCCTGCATAATAACGCTTAGCCGGTTATCCAGCCTTCGCGCACGACGCGACGGCTATATGACAGGCCGCCTGGCTCGCGCTCGCCCGTCAACGCGATCTGCACAAGCGCAATGCAGATGCGAGACTGCAGCGTCAAGGCGGCGCTTGCATGCGTACATACCCGCATAATAGAATGTTGCCAAACATCAGCAGACGCTTAGCAACACACTATATAGTGACTACACAGAACTGGCGCGCGCGTCTTTCTTTCATTATTTGGCACGAAGTAAGTACACGCTTAAGCAGTTGGCCTGCTCGTGCGGGCATCATCGTCGCATGCGCTGCAGGGGCACTTTCGGCGCACTACACGCAACCAACGTGCGCCACGCGGGCGAGATAAACACACGTATAACCCACCGCCCTGCTCATTCCAACTCCCCAGATTCCAATCCCAACAGAGCATTCATCACGCGATGACGAGAGGTGAGGCGAACATTAGTCAAACCATCTCGCATGAAGTATAAACGTACCGTGAACCGCAAAAGTTTACGGGACGCATGGATCTGCCAAGAAGCACAATTCTTGCGAAGCGTGGTCACACAGCCTCAAATGCCCCAGCGTGTAGTAGCCTTCACCACCTACACAGTGATTAATTAAATTAGAAGTGGCATGCTACCGTAATTCACATTTGCAGGGGAATAAACTGCATCCCGTAAACTTTTGCGGCTGACTGTACATACGCTGCCACCACCGTCACTAGCTTTTTTTTTTTTCAGTGGTTTCTATTATACATCATCGGACAGCACGAGTACATTAATTTGGTCAAGAGGTGGGCTACTACTTCAAGGTAAGTTAAAATATGCGATAGCAAATGTTAATGAACGAAAAAAAAAAAGCGAGCATTACTTGTTGCTGAGTTATGTCGCTGAGTTATGTGGCTGAGCTTAGTGCTGCTGCGTTGAAGGTGCGTCCTGACCAGCATGGACGTGCCGTAGCGTAGAGCCGAAGGCAGATTCCTGTACACGAACGCTGCCGCGTCTGTTTGAGAAAGATACGCACACAACCACGAGTCCCGTTTCGACGAACTACGCAGCGCGCACATCTGTCCGTCTGCACTGAAGCAGTCTCCGAGCTGGACGGGTCGTATAGTTGAAGTCCTGGCTTGGCGTACGTGGCAACGCCGGCGGCAACGTTGTCGGGTCGCTGAGCGGCGCACACGATCGAGTATCCCGTGATCTGTCTCTTGTCATCCGGCCTCATCCATGTCTCCGTGAGGCAAAGTATGTCGCCTCTGTTGACGTTCACACGGCGCGCCACGTCGTCCATGCATGTGTTTCGGTAGAGAACGCAGGTTGAGGCCCGCGACGACTAGGCATGCTGCCCGATCCGCTTTGCGCTTGCACTGCACCGTGCAGTGAATCGCCCGCCAGGCAGAGCCAAACCACGTGCACAGCCTCGAAGATATCCATCACTGTCGCCTGTTTCAACGGTGGCGCAATACAACGGTGGCGCAATGCAACGGTGGCGCAATGCAACGGTGGCGCAATGCAACGGTGGCGCAATGCAACGGTGGCGCAATGGCTGGCGCTCTCGGTTACAGAGCGGTAGCAGTGGCGGCGGGGCAGAGGATCGAATCCTCACGGTGACCCCTTTATTTTTGGTTAGGAGCCGATGACGTAATTTGTACGCCGTTTTTCTGCCACGGGTTTCTAATGACATCGGGGTCGCACAATGAGCCGAGTATGCCCTTGCATCAAAACGATAAAGGCGCCCGAAATTGGCGACATATTTCATCCAAATGCACGCTCAAACCTACCCGTCTGAGTTTAAATACACTGTAGTTACTTCTCTCATATAGGGATAGAAATAACTACAGTCCCTAATAGATCACACTATCATGTATTTCCACACACGGTTCGGGAAGTGGGTGAATTTATCAGAATTAAACAACGAGTAAAAATGCATGGGCAGAACCCCCACCGACTACAACGACAACGCCGGCAAAAGGCGGTATTAGCAACGAGACTCGATCGTTGTCTTTCTCGTTTTCAATGACAGTTTCAAAATACCGTATTTCTTCGTTATGAGACCCCAAATGCCTATAAAAAAGAAACCTCACAGGTACAGTAGCACATGCCCCCAACCCCTCCCCAGCTCACACACCCCTCCTAGCCCCCTCCCGTCAAAAAAATAAATAAAAATAAACGCGATAAGCGAGTGGATAATTGCACAAACGACTCCCGGAAAAAGCAACAAGCAGAAAGTCGACTATGACAAGAGGCAGAAACAAGTAACAGCCCGCGCTGCTCCAGCCGAAAGGAGCAATTCCGGTCAACAAAGAGGACTTACGGTGAACGCCGGATCATATATAATACGACGAGCAGCTGGGACGGATCGGTTGACCGCAATGTATATACAGCAGGTGGTCCCGCATACACGGACCTCGTGGGCGCCCGTTACACTTCCTACATCGCGTACGTTTGCGAAAAGGAAAACATGAGAGGGGTGAGGTGGGTAGATTCAAACGAAAGCGTCGGCGGCGCACGCGATATAGAGTGAGTTTAGAAAAAAAATATAAGGAGCGGTTTCCGAAGCGTGGCGACGGCATACAGGAGGAAAAACACGTGCGCGTACTCTCGATCTTCGGCACGCGCCCAGCCTCCTCCTCCTCGTCGTCGTGACGCAAACGCCACCGCGCCGCGAAAGGGTTCCCCGCAGTTCGACTTCCAAGGAGCCTGCCAAATTGCCCGGATCGAGAGGAAGGGCGGCACGCCGCCAGTTTTCGAGCTTGGCTGATAAGGCAGCCTGCTGTAACACTCGGGGGCACTTATTCGATACCTCCGCCTCAATAATTCCGTGCAGAGAGAACGATTAGGCAAGCAAACCCGCGACTGGTGTGCGCAGACCTCACATAATGTGCGCGACTATATCACCTGTTGTTGGCGTGTACTGTACACTGGCGCTGCGTATAGTCACTAAGCAATGCCTATCCTCATTATAAGGCGGTGCGCGCTCATTTTGCGCGCCAAGTTAGTACATTAACAGCAAAAGCACAGTCGGGAATGACGATATTTCATGCGTATCGCATACGTCTTTATAAACACTTGTGATTGGACCTGAGCGCCATGTCTGAATAATATGCGCAAAGTGTTTTAGTAAAACGAGTTGCAAGGTAGACGGATGGTTGCGGTGTTATAGCGTGTCGTCACAGGCGGGTCACGAATTCCGTTGTTTTTCGCCATATATATATGTGTGTGTAATCATGTGTAAATTTATTAACACCTTAGAAGGTTGAATACTGACATACAGTACAGCTGGCAAATTTTCAATTACTTGAGCAAACCTATGTGGTAACCTCATATACGCGCAAGAGGACACCACAGCACCGGACCGATGAGTTGGTAACGAAACAGCAAGGAATAAATGAAGATTCCGAAAGTCAGTCACGTGTCAGATGACACCGTGTCACCTATCGAGTGTGTGTTCTGAAGGTAAACCTCCCTCTTGCGTTTCTTGCGTGTTATAAATTTAATAAGTCCGGTGTATATCCGTCGCCATTTCTTCTTCTTGCGTGCGTCCATTTGAATTTTTCCAACTTGCACTTTCACTTCAGGTCGTCACGAGTCGGCTCCGGAAGCAGCTCACTCGGTGTTTTAACACGCCGTGATCTACGATGCCAGCTCGATATAACTGCAGCTCAGCACACACGGCAGCTGCCCCAGGCGAGTGCGCCCTTGACAACTAGTGGCTATTCATCACGCTACGATAAATCATTCCCGCGTCACACCGCGTGTGCAGCAGCACTGAGTGTGTGACCGTGCTCACGTCCTTTGTTTACATATTCGAGCGCGGGTGCATGGCTCCGAGAATCGTTTAAACTAATTGCAGGGGTGTTATGCTCGTCCCGTGCAATCTGCGCACGTTCTTTTGCTGGGTCAAGGCAGTTTGTCAAGGTTGGCTCAGGACACGCCACCCACAGGAAGGACGCGTAAGCGATGACAGCTGTTTCAGCGACGAAGAGATGAAAACTACGCATGCAGGTTTCAAAAAAAGAAAATCACCGCCCCTTCCACTCAGTGAAGATGGCCGAACAGCAAAGCTGTGTTAGCCGGTCTGCCCCGTCAGGCCGCCTGCAATGGGAGCGAGCATCCGAACCGTAGATGCAATCGGGGACGCTTGGGTGGCCCGAACGGCGCTATACTTGCGGGGGATGGGACGCGTCGGCGTCCACGGGCAACGGCGTTCCTAGCGCGTTTCTCATGCTTTTTCTACGACGTTCCCAGACAAGAGTCCTTGACCAAAGCTCCGTTTATACAACCAACGCTAACGCGAACTCCTCTCACTCCCCCCCCCCTCCTCCGTTGACCTAATGGAGATGAAATCGTGGCCGCGCGCCGCCGAACGCTGTAGGTGCGAGTGAAAGGGCGCGAGGGACGCGCTCTTTCACGGGGAGTGAACGCACGGCGGAGAACAAACGCGCGTTCTGCGCCGTGCTTCCTTAAGGGCTGCAGAAGTAGGCGTCTCTTTCCTCCTTTACAATCACCATATATGTAGAGCAAACGCGCCTTCTTCCGATGCGCGAGAGGCCGTGGGGGAGGGGGGGAAGGGGGAGGGAAGGGAGGCGACGTTTAGCTGCGGCACCGAGTGCCTATTTATATCAGAGGCTCCGGCAACAGTCACCAACGCCGCACGCATTTTGAGCGAACGCGGGCAAAATGCCGACGGCGTCGACAACAGTTCGGCGCGTTGCCGGTGCTGCTGCATGTCCAAGTTTATACAGCTGATAAAGCTAATATCATTACTCCGTATATCTCTCTACAAATTTGCTATCGCAATTGATGCTTCACCTTTCAGGTGAAACTGCGACAATTTTCCTACACCGCCATTGGTTGGCGCGCCTCACGCTCTCCCCTCCAACGCGAGTATTGGACGGCGCGACTCACGTCAACCCCCTCCCCGTTATCCTTTTCATCTGCACCCTCTCACAGCATTCTCAAAGGGGAAAGGGGTCACTTAACCCCTCTGCCCTTGTTGAGCTCTGTCCCTCTCCTCTCCCGCTAGGTCACGTGGCCCCGTTTTAGCAAAGTCCGACAACAGCACAGGATCCGCATCACAGCTTCGCTATAAAAAAGACACGACGTCTCCAATAATGGACGCGAGAAGCGATGACAAAACAAGCGAGAATTGCAGTCGCTCCGAACCCCTCCCTCCTGCCGTAATGGAAAATATATATCGTGAAGTGGACGAAGACATGTGAGATCCTGCTGAATTATGGTCCCATGTGGTTTAACGTCATAAAGTAACACTGGGGTTATGAGGCACGTCGTAGTGGAGGTCTCGGGATTCATTTTGACAACCTGGGGGAGATTCTTTAACGTGCACCTAAATCGAAGCACAAGAGCGTTTTTGCATTTAGCCTCCATATAGAAATGCGGTCGCTGCGGCCGAGAAGCGAGACCAGGACCTCACGCTCAGAAGCAGAACGCCAAAGCAACAGCGCCACCGCGGCTGGTATGTGAGACGCTGCAGCGATCTCTCGACTTGAAAGTGAGAGCGTGAAGACTGTATTCCTTTTTTTTTTTTTTCAATGGGTCATGTGAGGAAACTGCCAAAACGTTCGCACACTGTTCCTCATATCCAAAAATTCGGCTTAACCGGCTTCGGCTCGCCAACATTCTTCCTCGTTTTTTTTTTATATATATCAAACGCCTAAATTATACCACGCGTCAGCTCGTTTTTTTTTTTTTTTTTCTCGTTATAAGACTGCCGCGAGGTCCGGAGCGGGATTACGGCCACACTTCTTGGCATCTTTTCAGCGCCACATGTCCGAATTCGGAGCACGAGATAACGGCCATTCTTTCAACCCTCTTTAAAATAACGGGGCACATCACGCATAAATCTTGCACAGTCGGCGCGAGAGTGCACGCAACTATACACACCGAACCTGAGAGCACGCGTGCGCCATCCTTTTCGGAGTCGCCGCTGCATAAATGAAACATGCGCGCAAGCATGCATATATATGCGGCACGCAATGCGACTTCCGCCTAACAGTATAAACACCGCTCGTCTGTTTGTGTGTGTACAAGTAAGTATACGCCTGACACGGAGGCACAGTCGCCGGCACACACGAACGCCGCGCGTCGCCGGGCTTGCATATAAACGCGTGCCGCGAGCCGGCGAGCTTAGAAGAAAAAGGCTCGGTTTTCCTTTCGCATGGCGCGCACCAAGGACGAACGGTCGATCCTCCGAACTAAAGCTTTACTCCGAACCAGCCCGCGACCGACAACCATCAAAAGCCCACCGCGGCAGAAGACACAGCCTTGGGCAACCGATTCGAAACTCCCAGTCTCACACAAAAAGAAAGAAAGAAAGAAAGAAAGAAAGAAAGAAAGAAAGAAAGAAAGAAAGAAAGAAAGAAAGAAAGAAAGAAAGAAAGAAAGAAAGATTGCAGTGATGTGAAACCTATACCACGGCATGTGGTGATGAGGAGGTCATCTCGTAGCGCGGAAGAAAGTAGCGCTTTGTTTCGGCGGGCGTTTACGGACGGCCTCGAGGCAGCGCGCTCGTTTGCCGCCTTCAAAGAGTGTTATAGAGCAGTAGCTGTCTTCTAACCGATCATTAAACACAACCTATTCAGACTACTGACATCCCCCCCCCCCCGAGCCTGTTTCCACTTAATGGCAGTTGACTTGCGGAGTGTTAGTTTCCCTTTTCGGATATGGCGCCAGAATCGCAGCGCCAAGTCAATGTGACTTGACAGATTTCAAGATTTTTAACGCGACAGCGCAGAACATCCGGCGTCGGCGTGGATGTCGGCGTCCGTGGCGGAGAAAAACATCCGCAACCACCCCGACCGCGCAGGCCCTCCGCGTGGCGCAAGGTGTTAGTGCAGGAGAAAATCATTCCGAACCACCCCGACCACGCAGGCCCTTCATCGTGGTGCAGGGTGTTAGTGAACAAAAATTGAATTTCTCAGTGAAATACGCCAGAAAAGGGGTAAAGTACAACTTAAGCATAACCTACAGACATGGTGACGTCAGACTGTTATTTGAATATGCGAGAAAACATAATTCTGTTAAAAAGGAAACTGAAACACAAACCTCTTTTGCCAGCATTTCTACCACAACAACACCGGCTCACTCGGATAGCCTACTTGCGAAAATCTTATCCAGATGGCACTGTCATCCTCGGCAGGTTAGGGAGCCTACATGCTAGGCTCTCCACGGCAGGTCAAATTGGGACTTGGCCTGCCAAATGCGTTTTGGACACGCGCGCGCGTCGGGGCACTAGCAAACAATAAGATAATGACAAAAGCCCTAGGGCCTTCACATTTTAATATAAGACCACTTATATTGCCCCTGGAAAAACGTCTTCCCAGGAATGCATTTGTTTAAAAGTGAAGCCGACTTTAAGGGGATCGGTGTAAGCTTGGTCTTTATAAGCTGACTTTCCCACGTTCTGTGTTGCAGTGAATGAAGCCTACTTGCCGGATGCGAACGGGTCCCGATAACGCTATCGCGTTCTACTCTTTAAGGCGAAGCTTAAGCGTCCTCCAATTTTTTTTTCGTACTTGGGCCATTCATGTGCAAAAATAATGTTATCAGCTAAAACTTAAATTTTATCTTTCGTTCCTCTTCAAGACAATGTAATCATATCGATAGGCAATTACATGACTCTCCTCCCCCCTCTTACCCTCGCGGACGTTGCGCAATTTCATGACGTCGCGAGGTGCAGTACCAAGAATGCATGGTGGCGTCGCCGCCTGTGTTTTGTTCTCAGTTGCACCTTTTGCGACTTACCGCGCCTCTATTCCCGGTACGACTGACCTTTATGGTGTTAAGTTTGTTTTTGTTTACGTATCCACTTTAACTACTATTACTCTTCGATGTCCCATCAATATCCGGTAGCAACGCAGCAAGCCGACTTGGCGCTGTCGTCTGTTCCTTCACTAAAGAGCAGACGACGGCTACGGCGGAGGAACACAGCAGTGCGTCGGTGCAACCTTCCACGCAACGTTGCACCACGCTTTCATCGCGTGTGCAGGAGGGGGGCATGCACCGGCGGCGCGTATCCGCGCAAGCAGCGGGCCGTTGCAGGAGGACGCAAATTAACGGGCCCCACGATTGGGGTCCAAAGTGCGCACGGTCCCCTGAACACACCGTGCAACACGCGCGATTAGGCACGGGGGAAACATAATTAAAACGCGCGCTGCGAGGCTACCGCGGACACCGCCCCACATGTACACCTGGCTACGTCGCATCGCGCACAGAAACAAGTAGAAGTTCAAGGCTCGTTCAAGACTCGCTGGAAAGCGGATGCGTGGGATGACGGTTGCCATAGACCTATATGACGACGTCCCCTTGGTGCGCACCTGTTGGTGGTAGGCGGGAAATCGAGGCCTCCGCCGTCGCATTTGTTACGTCGCGACTCGAAAGGAAACACCGTATAGTCGGGTGAAACTTTATAAGACAGCAGCATTTGCCCCCTCAAAGGCGGATGCACACGAGCTTCCACCAATGGGCGAGCACGCTAGACTGACGTCATGAGCCGGACGGCCAGTGACCTGGCCGACGGAGAACGTGGCAGCCCGCGCTTCGGACTGGGCCCAGTTGCGGCTGCCGTGCTTCGGTCATTTGGGCAGGGCCTCTCCCGCCTGCTTGAGATGTACGCGAGATATATAGCTAGATGCAAGCTGGTTTTTCGAGAACGAACGATGACACGGAGACATACACGAATACATTGTGTGCGACGTACTGTCTGTGTCGTCGTCCGTTCGTATACCTTATTGCCTCGAAAAACACTTGTTTGTGAAAAGCAAGACAGAGTAAGAAGAGAGGGGAAATTAACGGAACAGCCGGTCGAACGGGAGAATGAAAAGGAGTGGACAGGTATTTATATTGCTTATAAGCAGTCCTCAAGGCTGAAACAACTCTCACCATGCAGGCCCGTATATAGAACTCGAGATGCGTACCGCATATGGCGCCATCTAAAGAAAGTAATACTAATTATCGATCTTGTACACCAACACAAAAGTCCGCCTCCATTCCACCCTGTGAAAGTGGGCGCGGACGTTACACAAGCACCACCACCACAAGCGAGCGCCCGCACATGTGCGGAATTACATCCTCATTCTTCTATAGGCCGTCCGCCAAGCGCAAGTGTCTTAATGAATTAATGTTTAAAAGTAAATTGTGTCAGAAAATGCGTAAAGTACGACTTACACACAACTATACATACAGACATGACAGCATCGGATCGTAATTCGAACATACGAGAAACCACAACTCTGTTACGCGGCAACTCAAAGCCTGTTTCCAGCTGCCTGTTTATTGGGTGAGCACGCCACGAAAAATGCCGACCAACTAGAGGCTAGCAGCTTCGCTGTAATATGTGCGAAGTATTTCGTCATGCGAGTATACTTTTAGCGATATTCTTGAAGCGTATACGAACCTATCAGTGTGCGCGACAAGATGTCGACTCGGGACACCAAATGAACGCCACGCTAAGCCCACCGTGAGGTGTCTTTTCAAACTATAGATGATGACGGTTTGTCGACATGCTGAGTGTTCTCAATCCTGCAGGAACTAATGCAGAAAGCAGGGCTATTCGGTTAGAATACATATTTATACGGCGCTGCAAGAAAAAAAAAAAGCACGCAACACGAAGTTCATGTTGAATGGCTCCAACGCGGTTTCCGTTTTTTCAACGCTCGAAACGTGCCAAACTTTTCAATCCGGCATACAATGCGCGTACGCAAAAGTCTGAGCTCGCGAACACGCGGTATAGATCACATTTCCAAGACCCTTCCATAAAGCAAGTCCGCACTTCCGAAGAACGGACAAGCCATGATGCACGATCGCTGCACCATATTCTTGGCAAAGGGGCCGACGAAGGCGCGCATGCGCTCCACTCACCATAGACGTAGCAGTACGTTCCTTCGGGAATAGTTCGCAGGCCTGGAGGTTGCAGCCAAGGAACACGCCAACAGAGCGGTTCGCGTCCACAGGATCGCCGGTCGCCACTTCGTAACTTCGCGCGCGCCGCCGCTACAGCCTCCGGTCAGAATCGTTCCCGCGGACGTCGACTTCGCGTTCGTTCGCGCCGGCGGTCTCGGCATAAGCCGCGTCTGCCGCCTCTTCTTCCAGCGCTCGAAGGCGCTGCGAAGGCCCATGGTGTCGCGAACACAGTAGAGTAGCACAACGCGACCAGCGCTACCCGTATGTTACATGCGTACAGAGAAAGCGCTATATATAGTGATGCAGCGCGCGTTTCAAAACACAGCAGGAGCACAAGACGAGGAGCAGAAGTCGAGATGTCGCTCTCTCCCGCCACCCGAGGTTAATTTGCAGATTTTCGGAGACGCGTACATATATGCCGACCAAGTTTGGAGCTGGAACGCGCGCGCGCACGTGCACACACGTAATTCACGTACGCCGAAATTCTCCACCAACGCGGACGCGTAACCAGCTTATTCTGTTTTCAACGGCCAGGTATATTACGTCAGTCACACGCCGCTCGAAAACAAAGGGAGACGACCACGTGGCTCCCGTAATACGGCGACAGCGAGCGCGCGAGGTGCTCCGGAAACCGTCGGCTTTCCGGACTTCCCGGTTCACGAAGGGCTTGAGCTCAACGCGCGACAGCGGTTTATCTCTCCGGGGGAGAAATGGAAAAAAAAAAAAAAAAAAAAAAAAAGAAAAGAAAAGAAAAAAGAAAGAAAGCAAAGAAGGGGCTCAACACTCGGTCATTGTGGTGCTTCACGCAGACATCGGCCGCCCACTTCGCCCCCCCCCCCCCCCTTTTTTTTTCGTTTTTTACACCGACAAAAGCGCGCTGTTACGTATTTCGCGCTGCAGGACGTCGCCATCAGGCTTAGGCGGCTCGGTGGAGGTGCCCTTTTGCATCAGCCCACCCGCTCAGACCCTTGCCAGACCGGATGCATTGTCCGGCGCGCATAGCACGTGATCACGCACGAATGACGTTCTTTTCGCAAAATCACGCGGTGTCGATGCTTGAAACGTCGCGTTCGACCCCCATGGGCGTGAGGAGACATGTTCCGCACGAGAAGCAAAAGCAAGCTTGACCAACTTTTTTGTGGTAAGATCAGTTACACTGATGAAACGTTTCGGGAGGTGCATATATGCAAATCAGGAACCCTGATGGCTTGACAGTGGCATTAAGCACGCATGACCCTATCTGTTTATACTTTTTACCGCGCGTGCGCTCGTGTATGATGCGAGAGTGTGTGCGTTTTGCATGAATGAGTCACTCCATGCATCACCCTTGTCATCTGAAATTGCACGACGGCCAGGCAAACATCTTGCATCCATTAAAGGGGCACTAGAAAGAAACATTAATCCAATTTAGACTGATAAATTATCATTTCAGAACGCGATTTCCGGCCAAAGTTCCATCTTCTGAACTTCGCACCGAAACCATAGTTTCGCTAGTACCTAAGTGTGCACGTCACGGATTTCAAAGTATTCTCGTATTTGGGCCGCCTGTGGCTCAGTGAGAGTTCTCGAAACTGGCTAAGTTCAGTCTCTGGCTCTATTTAGACAACAACAGCGTCCAGCTTTACCTATATAAAAATTGTGCACATTCATCCCACACACGACGGAATCGGAGAAGCGAAGCTTTCGTGAAGCGGTCAAAGAAATGTCACGCAACTGATAATATTCCGCACTGCGTTTTGCACCATAGCGATTACCGGCCTACCAGTGAAGCTGGCAAGACGCGGAGACCGATCTCCCACCACGTGACTGTGCACTAAACTGTCTCCGGGATTGGCCCTCTTTGCTATGACACTGTATAACCAGGGTCGGCGCGCCGACTACAGAAGCGGGCCGATCCCGTAGATAGTGCAATCATAAAAAAAAAAAATGAACTTTACTCGGCGGAAGACAGACCAAGCAGGTGCCCCAAACCTTACAGAAAGTAGGTATATAAAGGCTTGCTTTATGAAAGGAATTGTGCTCTTGATGATGTGCGAGGGGAAGTCAAAAAGTAAAGGGACTTTTGAGAAAAGGTACATTTATTTCTAATCATAGAAAACTGAAACACGCGTTATTTTTCTACATAACCTCCCTGCACTTCAACGCACTTTGCCCAACCCCGTTCCACATTTTTTTTTTTTTTTCATTCCGTCGGAAAAAAAGCTTTTTAGTTGCACCTGAAACCAATTTTACACCGCATCAATGACTTCTGCGTCGGTTGCAAATATTCTTCCCCTGAGCACTTCCTTCAATGGTCCAAACATATGAAAATCGCTTGCAGCCAGATCTGGACTGTGTGGCGGGTGTTAGCAACTCTAATCTCAACTCCTTTGTTGTTTCGGCCGTCCGTTTGGCAGAATGTGGCCGAGCGTTATCTTGCTGCAGGATGACACCTTTTCGCAGTTTTCCACAACGTTTGGATCTGATTGCAGGTTTCAGTTCAGTTCGCAACACATCACGATAGTTCTCACTGTTCACAGCTTCGCCTTTTAGGGTGAAATGGCAAGTCAAAACTGAAACCTGCAATTCTCAAAAGTCCCCTTACTTTTTTACTTCCCCTCGCATATTTGCTGCAACGAGGATATTTAGGTGTCATCTGTTTTATCACTGCGTAATTCCGTAGAGCACAAGGCCCGCAGCCAGGACACCTGTAAGGGTAGTGAAGATTGCTGTCCTGCGTTCGATCTATTTTGCAAGGCAGCAACAGCAGAACCCAGCAGCCACGGTCAGGAAAGTCCGGGATAGTTAGCAAAGAAAGTTTCGGTTTAAAATTAACTAGGCGCCGGCAAACGCCGTCAAAATCCGTGACGTCATGACAAGCTGGTGCGGGAACTTCAAGTCGGCATCCCCACCCGCCTTTAGCAGCTTACTGGGCCTCTTCCCACGGTACAAGTTGCTTTCAGGGTGTTGTAGAAGGACCAGCTTACTAATATATATAGTTTCACTCATTTTTTCTCTCTGTGTTGTGTCGCCTTATCGCCAAAAAGAAAGAAAGAGGCCCAAAAAATCGGAAAACTCGTATTGCGTACTCTTAACGACGCGAGACAATTCATGCACCAAGCGCGAGGGGTCATCATGACGTCATTGAAGTGCTGCCTGCACATAACTTCAGAGCTCTATCAACGAACTAAAGTTGGCGACGTATGACAAGTATACGCTTAGTCGGTGTTATTGCATGAGACGCAGGTCGCGCGAAGTCCTCTTTCTGCTAGACGAAACCACTGATGCGCTTAAGCGGCTGTTATACTCGTATGACGGATGATTAGCATCCCCTCTGTATACTAAACGAAGGACCCGGCAGATATGCAGCATGGGTGGCATGTCCGCAAGGAAAGGGTGCACTGCGCAGGTCAAGGACACACATATAGCTAAACCTCTGGAGAGAAAAAAAAAAAAAGCGGCCTAAAAGCGTACAGCCGAACCGACGCCATCTTTCTCAAGGCATGAACAAAACAGCGTGCGGCGAAAAAAATACGCAGCGCTTTCTTTTCGCTCCCTGCAGGTTCTAGTCAAAAATGTGACCTCGGTGAATTTTTCCACGAATTTCACAAATTTTGCCCGACGTGTATCACACTCAAACCAGTGCCGCCCATTTCTCTCTCTCTCTCTTTTTTTTCGTTTGTAAATTGGCGATTCAACAACATACGTACAATCTCTGTCGCACACAATGCAGCATCATCACGCGCATGCATCGTTACACAAATGATATAGCACGAAACTATCGCGCGAACGTTTTCTTGCAAATGAAAAAACGTTCGCAAGGAAACGTTTATCTCCTTCGAAATGTTCCGTTTTCTTTAGACTCCCATTTTATTTCCACTTCTAGAACGACGTCCGACATTGCGTGTGGAGCAGTGCACGTGAGGCTGGCTTCTCCCGACAATGAGTCTTACTGCGGAGAAGCCAGCTTTAGCGACAACACAAAAGCATTTTGTAAACAAGCTACGCACGCACGCACGCAGATACAGTTATTGGGAGTGTTGCCGAGGCGGCATGCCCAAAATTAAAGCATTATTCTGCCTCTGGCACAAGGCTCGAGTTTTTCTTTTCGCTTATGAAACAATATAATACCGAGTTAGTCAAACTGGCAGATTTCACTCTCGAATACCAAATGGGCGGCTTTCATCAGAAGCTTATAGGCTTACCGAGTCAAGCGACATAAACGTGAAAATCCAGTGCCGACGGAATCTGTATTCCCGAAGCAGCACCTGGTGATCCGTGACGTCAGGAACTAAGCAACATTCCAGTCTATAGGTTGGGTAAGTTGATCACAATATCGCTACCGCGTATAAGCCAAAACTCTGCGAATTTTAGAACTTTCGTACACCGTTGCTAAGCGATTCGGCGAAGTTTCACATAGACCTGTGACATGACACGAATGAAGGGGCGCTGTGGGTTCTTCAGCGATGTGTACGAACGGAAGTACGGCATTTATTTTATCCGCTAATTAGCAATTTTCCACAAAACAAACGAAGAGTGCCATTCTGAAAGAGTCCACAGATTTCGCAACCTTAGAGCCTTTCCAATCTTGGACAACAATACTACACTCCGTCTCAACAACTCTGCGCAGTGCAGCCGAAGTTACGGGTTGCGTCAGCCAACCAGAACAGAGAACCAGAAGATCTCCACTATCCGTCTCCAATAGCCCTCAGCGCATGCGCTGACTGAATGGAAGCTTCACGGAAAGATCAGTGGCGTACAATGGGCGAGTCCTACTTCCCAGAACACGCAGCCAGATTTCGTTAGAACGTATTATTGGGCGTGTTGGTTTTTCGTGGCTTGCAAACGAAGAATCTTCTTGACGTATCCTTGCTTGTCCTTCGTGTTCTCTGGCGCCGATCGCAAGAGGCTCGTGTCACTGATTGGCTAACACGAGCACTGCCCTTCGCTGCAGTGCACAAAGTTGGCGAGGCGTAGTATATATGCGACCTTCGTGGCCATGTGCCGCGACCGACGAAAGTTCTTCTTTCTTCTTTTTTTTTCCCCCGAACGCCACGCGAGCGTTGTAAAAATAAACAACGGAATGCGAGAGCCCACGCAGCCCGTAATCGAGACGTGGACTCTACACCGGAGGTTGCGACACAAGCGCCGCGGAAACCGAGCTTCTCCGCAACATGTAGCCACGATAAAAAAGAAAAAAAACAAAAAAATGTCGCCATGGGGACGGATGTAGCCGCGCAGTGCCGGAAGCATCAGACTCACTACAGTGTAACGAGATGCGACGCAGCCAGCGCGGGGAGCAATAAAGAGCGGACTGTCGCGGGAATTTCCCTTCGCGCATGCGCCGTTCGCTGCGGGCCGGGCCTCCGCGGGAGAAGAAGGCACCTTGAAGTGGGGCGGCTACGTGACTCAATTCAGAAATTGGCGCCCAAGCACGCACGACGACGACATACAGGGAGAAGAACGAAGGGCGTATATAGAGTATGTTACTTATTGTCGTGCATACAACAGACGATCTCGCTCGCGCGGCCGCTCTCGAGAAGCTATCGACCAATCACGCTTAGTGTCCCTCCGCAGGGTACCCGCCCTGCTGGTGACGCAAGAAACAGCACCGTTCGGTGTACGCGACCCTGGCGTGACGATGCGGCCTGCGCGCGGGTCAGGACAAACCTTTTTGGTGAACGGTAATTAACGATGACAACGATAAAGTCTTAATTCCAGACATGCATTTACTTAATACACATGACTGAGAAGAAGCTGCAAAAGCAAATAAAAAAAAAAAACGCCGCTGAGTAACGGCTTTGCCTCGAATATACATCGGTACGGCGGTACGCGCAAAACAGTCAGTATGGACCCGCAAAAAACATCATCTGACGTAACTATTCTTAGAAGAGATGCAGGGTAAAGCAAGGACAGAAAATAACATAAATGCAATAATATCAGACGACACGTTTTCAATACAAAAAAAAAAAGTATAGCAGAGCAACGCACAAAAAAAAGGGGGAGAAATTAATGAAACAGGTTTACAAGCGAATTGAGAAAGTTCTCAGATCGAGGTAAACCAAACTTGTTTATTAACGAGGGCAATGTATACTTACTTTAGAGTTTGTAAACCACAAATTGTTCGTGAGCACGACACTGACCGCTATCCAGGGTAGTAGGCGAGTGTTAGTGTGAAGGTGAGCAATATCGGATAGAAATATGATATGTCACGCTCAATCTGCGATTGGTGCGGCTGTAAAAGGCGGAAATCAGACATGTTGGATGAAATGCACGATCCGATAAGCAAAAAACACAGAGGTTGGGAAGGTGTAGTGAAAGGGACATTTGGACTTACTCTAAGCACATTTTCCCGTAGAATTAAGAGCTTCGTGAAACGTGCGTAGCCCTTCTCCATACGAAAGCACAGTATTTGAGTCGTAACTCAAAGAGTGCTCAACGCAAGATTTGTTTTTACAGGAAATATAGAAAATTTCTTAACATGTCAATTACGCGGTAGATAACCTTGAAGTGGCGATTATAACGACGCAGACGATAACTGGAATATAAATGACGTCATCAGAGACAACATAACAAGAATAGAAGACACTTTCCTCAAAACGAACCGTTTGTAAAACGTGATTACGAGGAATCCTGCTTACGTCATCGGCAAAATTGTAATTTTGCGCGAAGCTATATTTATATACTATTGCGAACAGCACGAGAACGGGACTAAGATTAAGGGAACACACGACACGCGCACTTCGTCCCGTGATCGCGCTCTTCGCAATACAGTCGAACCCGGATATACCGAACCCACACATAACGAAATATTGTGTATAACGAACAACAGTAAAATCGAAAACTTTTGCATGAAATTTCTATTTTATATATCGGATTACCTACATATCGAACTTTTTTGTGATCCCCTTCAGATTCGATAAATCAGGGTTCGACTGTAGTGAGTCCTCGTATCAACATGCCCGGCATTAGCCATCATTTTTAATTATGTTTACATAGTTCCAAACTAAGCAATGACTCAACCGGGCCAGTTTCGATAAATTTTGCCACGCCAAAACGCCTGAATTAAATACGAGAAAATACTTCGAAAAAATGTCGCACTGACCATAATACTAGACCGGAGGTGTAGCGGCGCGCGAAATTCAAAAAGGGGAAAACTGGGTCCTCCCATTTTCTCTGCGGTAACAATCAGCTTTTCTCCCCATACAAAGATTAAAAGAAAAGAGTTTCAAGAGAATAGTTCAACAGTCTAACCTGATATTGTACTAGTGATTTCTATTAGCGCCCCCGTAGGAATGCCTCGACGCCAGCACCTTAGCGCATACGTGTTGCGAATTGTCGGCTCGAGCACCACGGAGTATCCAGTTATAATCGGTGAGCATGCCTAACATACCGCGACTGAGACGTGAAGTCCATATTGCGATATTTGATGGAGTGAATGCCAGCACCATGCAGCAATCGATCGGCTTGTATATTCTGTCCACCCTTCAATTAGGCAATAGAAAACTTCATAGTCCGCGTTACACTACGCGCCAACTTTACCTGTCCCAACATTTCGAGCCGCTTGATTATTAGAGGGAAGTTAAGTGGTTCCCTTTCTCTTCGTTTCCCGCGATATGCGGAAGTTACGGGCTTTGGAAAAAAAACTGTCTCCTGCTACTTAAGATGTAGCTTCGCACAGTATAACGATCGTTAAATTATCCGAGAAGTCATTTGTGATTTCATCATTTGCTCTTCTATACACAATTTCAAAGCTGCCTTCCATTCCGTGAAGCCTGCCGAGTAAGCTGCCTCCGCGTGTCTGACTTTACGCTTAACATTTTCTGTGCCGCTGCTTACAACGCTTGCGTACGTACACTCACTGCCTAGCGCTTTGGTTCTTTTACTGCGATAGCAATTACACGGTCACTCCTGGCTAATTTTCACCGTCGGCGTGGTGGTGCACATGGATTATTCGATATGCTATAGGTAGATGCTATATTATTTAAACACCAAAGTTGCTCCGACCAGGACGGTCTTGACAGATTTATTCACCAAAATTTTGGCAATTGCAGGGCGAAAAAAAAAAAGAAAAAAAAAGTGGAGGAGGACTTAAGCTTCGCCTTTTAGGGTGGAACGCAATAGCATTCAGATACCTGGCTGCTTCTCACGCTTCCCGGCAACTGCAGCTTATGTAACCGCAATGCTCACCGGGAAACGATAGCGGCGAACGCTATGAACGAAGGCGAGCTTTCTGGTAGAAACGCGACCTCTTGCGTGGGCCGATCCTCTGTTATGATTTCGCACTTTTTAATATTTCAGTGTGAGACGATTTAACATAAAAGGCATGCGCTGTCGGTATATTGTTTCGTGACATTTGTTTGTGGGCTGTCATTCTCAAAATTCCTAGGAATAACTTTGTCAAGAATGTAAGACAAGGTATGAGCAACTACAGCCAAGAAGAAGAACTTTAATGCCGTATAGAACATATACGGCAATTTTCGCTCACGAGACGTCAACGCCGGCTACGGCGCCGACACCAGATTTTTTTGCGACACGGGGACCTTTACGCTTTTGCATTAAAAAGTCGGGACATTTCATTCGCAGTGTGTGCCTTTTATCCTAACCCATTAAAAAAATGCTAACCTGCCCCGAGCACGTTTCACTTTCCTGCTTTATTTGAGTTTTGCTCGTGCGCAGCTAAAATGCTTCCGATATTGATACTCATTATTATTTAGTCCCGATTTTCGTGATATTTAACCCCACAAAGGCCAGACACCATTCTACATCAAGAATAAAATTAGAACAACCTGTTCGCCTTTATCTATGGCCACGGAGAGTGACATTCTTACAAAGAAAAACAATGAAGTATTTTCGAGTACATATTCAGTTAGAATAGTAATTATTTAGTAACTGGTTTCCTGAACTACCAACAAGTGAAAACCTGCTTCAGCATATTATAAAGAAACGCTACTATGGGCTCATTTGCGTTAACTTTCCCAATCGGAGTTAGGAGGTTTCAAACTATAGGCGCATCAAAAATGATACGTTGGCTATGCTGAGGTTAAAGGGACTAAGGCAAAGCAATAATCAACTTAGACTGATAAAGAATTATTCGGAAACTCTGCTGTCGTTAATTACACTGCAATGGGTCAATTATTGGAAGAGAAAAAGAGCACAAAGTTTTATTTTTTTTTTTTTTAATTTCGCGCGGAAACCCCAAGGTAAGCACTTCAGTGTGACGTCACGACTTCTAAAGTAATTTTAGTATTTGGGCCACGTTGGCTCAGTAAAAGTTCGCGAAACTTGCCACAATCAGTCTTGGGCTCCTTTAGAACACAATAGTCAATCTTTACCGATAAAGAATTAAATGAGACCTGGAAGACGCTGTCAAAATCCATGACGTCACGGTGAGCTGGTGCGGGAACTTCAAGCTGGCGTCACCACTCGCCTTCTGTGTTTTGGTTTTCGTCTCTTCTGGCTTACCGAGCAGCTCTCGCGGTAAGAGTGGTGTTTTCGTTATCGTGGAAGGGTAATCTACCGATACAGAAGAAATAATTTTTCTCTTTAGTGTCCCTTTGAGCACGGCGCCGTTACCGAAAGTAAACCGATGAACCATTAGTCTTTCTTCCCACACGTCTGATACTATATATCCGACATACCTGATACTTGTGTATCCTCATAGCGGTCAATGTTTTCATTACTGTCCCATTTCCCTTGCCTTTCTCTCCGACATCGTGTAACGCGTCGCGCTCGTGTTTTGTCACGTAATTTTCTATATGAGCCACACATCTAGGTATACGTGCAGTTGCACTCTTGGTGTTACAATTCCACTGTATCATGACCGCCTGATCAGTGGCATCGTTAACACTAACTACAATGCCCAGAGGCCAGACGAAAGAGCTTGCAAGAAGAACGTAATTCCACTTTTGCGACACACTGTCCGTATTATGTAAATTTATGTAAACATGCAGCTGCAGGGCCTAACGTCACGCTGATGACGCGCTGCCGTATATAGTCTTCAGCTCCTGCCTGCGCCTCCGATGCTTTTCTTCTTTTCCGACGCCGCGTTTCTCATTGCGCGTCAACACCGCCTTCTTGAATTTATAATTACGCAGCTTGGCTACGTCCACGGCGTGCCAAATTAAACTTGCGGACGTAAGGTCACGTCAAATTACGTATTATTTGTGCCACTTATGCGCTTCGAGCATGCGAAGTACTACGTCATGTTCGCGAACGCATACGTTGGCCGCAGAAACGTGCCACGCCGCTTGTTCGACGGTAAACAGACTCCGTACAGGCTCAGATCTGCGACGTCTTCGCGTGATAATTACGTCATACTTTGCGACGTAAAATAACGAGACTTGGTGCTACATCGATTTACATGACCGCGTACATATGTATACCTTTCTCTCGTATCGCGCGCAATTACCTTCCGCCAGCGGCCGCCGGTGACACGGATCTCGAGTGGGGACGCAAGGACGCCTGCAGATAGCCGCAAGCGTCGAACATCTAGCCTCTTCCCACTAGAAACGACGAAGGTTTTCACCTACGAAAGCTCACGGCTGACCGAAAGATTAAAGAGAAAAGGCTGCCTCAACTAGCGCATGAAATGTGCAGTTCCCCCTGTCCTGCTAGAAACATTGGTGCCACCATACGTTAACCAGTAAGAGGCATGTTCACCTGTAAAGCATATATACTTCCCGTACTTTGGGCAAATTCGGCCAATAGGGACAACTATTAATAAGTAAGTACATAATCGCCTCTATACATGTATGCATCACATATTTGCCCTTGATGATCCACAATGATAAAATGAGGTTGTGATAAATGAGGCAAATGAAAGCTCGACTGCAGTGCAACTGCTGAGAAAGGCAATGCAAAAACGTTCTAGTCTGTAAGGAATCTGAACGTACAGCATAAAAGAACCTAGGCGAACAAACATTGTGCCTACATTCCCTTGCACTTGTCATCCAGCCAACTGCAAGACTCTACAGGATTATGAAGGAGTCATTAGGAACTTGTGACACACTAAAGCATAAATTTGTAAATAAGCACTACCGCTCCTGCTTTTATTCACAAAGTGAGGCTACTTTGTTGAACGTGAAGCTTCTGAACCAAGATGGAAAATTGGACTAGTTGATCTTGCCCCCCCCCCTCCCTGAAAAGAAAATGCCATGTTTGCAGGTACAAGCCACAAACAATAAAAACAAATGCCAATGTTGTTAGGCAGTGATCGTATCATGAACACTGTGACAGGTTCGGTGTAGCCTGTTTGACACTTTCCAAGCTGAGTGGATGAATGCCCCATATCTGGTACCATGGACCTTTGAAGCAGCTGCAAAGTTATTCCTAAGTTGATCTTCAAATAAGCCATGTTAATAGCGACCAGTATCATACAAGTGGCCACTAAATGAACATGGCGTGTAAAACCCCAACCCAACTTAAAGTGAATGTCAAAATGCCCTGCAATCCCCAATGGCCCTGTCTTGGTCACACTGTGATGAAGGCTGTGGCTATGGCATGAACATTAACATCTATACAAGAATCTTAAGCAGGGCCAGACAAAAATTGGAACCATTTTCTGCCAATAGAGAAACCCGTAAAGATAGTTGTAAAAGTCGTAAGGAAAATAATTGGTATCACCAAACTCAGCAGTGGTGGCAGCACTAGCAAAAGTGAACCATATCAACATGTATAAATAAAGCGTTTGAACATAGCTCACGAAAAGCACATGCACTAAGGAAAACACAACGCTTAAAAACCTCACTGCACATAGTAGTCACACTGGCAGTCACTGCTACAGACACAGTATGAGGCAGCCTTTTTCGTGTGCTGCTAGACACGCTTATTGGCCCAAAGCCGCAGTTCTGATTATGAGGCACGCCGTAGTGGGGGACTCCGGAAATTTTGACCACCTGGGGTTCCTTAACGTGCACCTAAATCTAAGTACACGGGTGTTTTCGCATTTCGCCCCCATCGAAATGCGGCCGCCGTGGCCGGGATTCGATCCCTACATGCACGTTCTAAGCAGTTCATAGTACTGAGTGACAGCAATACCCCCATTAAATTTAACGAGTAAACCGTCCCACAAGGTACTGTTCACTAAGTCCCACTGATGCGCATGGGCTGAAACCCCCTGTTCAATGCAAAACAAAACTTAAGGATAAAAAGGAGGGGAAACGATGCGGTGCAGCACCATACGCATGAACAGCCAATCTCGAAAATGAACACCTGATGTTCATAAACTTAAGGTAGAAGCATCTGAACCGCACTGCCGTTTCGAGCAGTGCAAGCCGGCAAGCTCTGCAAGTGAACTCACAATCAGAAGCTACTAAAGAAGCCACAGCTTTCCCAGGTGCGGATTCGCAGCGCGAGAATGCGCTCAAATATTACCCTTACCTCCGGACGCGCTGACAGGCCGGCCTTCTTTAAAATGATTCTGAAAGGGAAAGAAAAAGACGGAATAAAACAGAGTGAGAAAGTAACGAACGAAATGCACCATTCGACACAGTTGGCTGCTTCGGCGGCAACTCGCCGTCGTCCAAGACAGACCGCCTTCCTCATCGCGTACGGAGTTTCATGCGTGTACGGACGCCCGGGCCGTAAATACACACCGGCCAAGCACTAGCAATGTAAAGGTATACGGGTGATAGATGGACAATCAATCAGAGAGAACCCGTGTCAAAGCGTTCTGTCCTCCGAGCGAAAGAAACCCGGACGCGAGGAATGGTTGTCCGGTTCAACACAGCTGATCGATACCGCCACGATGTGGAAGTGTCTACTTGAAGCCTTGCAATTTACACCGTTGACCCTAGTACTGGTTCCCTATCCGCAATAAAGGCTGCGTAAGTTCTAACCAAAGACATAAGAAGCCGACCACGGTTTTCAGAAAGCTCCTACACAAACGCTTCCTTCGCGGCAACGTTCACAGCCTCAATAAGCACACGAGGGGCGACGATGTAGCAGCGGCCAATCGATGCGGCGGCTTTGTATCTCACCGTTGAATCCATCACGCCTCTGTCATTGCTTCTGGGACACGGACTAGAGTTTTATCGACAACGGACGAACTCTTGCTTTTTCGCGCACAGTCCAAAACCGCTGAAACCACGCCACTCCTCTTTATTTCCTCCTTCAGCGACACCTGTTTATCATGCACCGGCCGAGGCCAAGCGGAACAAGCAAGCCGGGGACATCTGCGCGAAATTATCGCACAACCGCTTCAAATATATAAATAATCTGCTGGTAATTTTACTCGCACACTTTTATCGTATTTACGACTGATATAAAAAGAAAATCTCGTTACAAAGAAACTCGTTGTGGTAACGCTCAACGCACTCAACATTGCACTCAAGCCAACGTTCAAGCACAGAAAGAAACTGCAGATAAAACAAAGCCAATCCAGGACAATCCGCGTACACGCCCCGCTAGCCGACAAGTGTTTTTGCTGCTGCTCGGTGCTGCTTCGAGTGGCTTTGTCATCGCTTTGCGTTACGCTTATGACATTACTTCCCGAGGAGTTTGTTTAGCGTTCAACGCAGGACAGCCCGTCATGACGACCGATTTCGAATGGCCGTGGCAGTACAGCTTCCCCCCGTTCTTCACACTCCAGCCGACGCTGGCGACGAGGGAGAAGCAGCTCGAGGCGTGGAGCAATCTGATTCTGAACTACTACAGGGCACACAAAGCCTACGTACTCGACGTCGCCGAAGCCCTCGCATCGCCGCTGTTCCACAATAAGGACATCTCTCGAAAGTTGTCGGCGGACTCTCTCCAGGAGGTCCTCAAATACATGAGTTCTCGAGGCCAGGTCGCCTGGACGGATAAGCAGCAGACGCGTTGCTACGTGTACTGGCGATCGCCCGAGGAGTGGGGGAAGCTGATCTACGACTGGGCGGACGCCACGGGACACATGAACTCCGTGTGCACCTTCTACGAGCTCGTGCAGGGAGACGATACGGCCGACACCGAGTTCGCTGGCCTCGACGTGGACCTGTTGCGGTTATCCTTGCAAGCGTTAGAGAAGCAAGGAAAAGCCGAGCTGATAACTTTCGATGGCAGCGAAGGCGTCAAGTTCTTTTAATTGCTCCGCTCTTCGCTCGACGTGAAGTATCGGCGTGCGAATAGTGCCCGAGGCAGGACACCGCACGCTTTTCGCCTACCGTGCCAGAGCCTGCTTCGCCACTACTTATGTGCACACAAAGAAGCGATGTTGTTCGTTGGAAGAACGTTCGGTACTCGTGAGAACATAAGTTTGTTGATCCCTACTTGAAATCGCTTGTGAATTTTATAGTGCGAAGTGCAACATATGCAAAGTGCAACAAGTCTCGGGTTTAACTACTTTACTGTCTTGACCGTAAAACAGTGGTATGGTTGTTATTGTGTGCGTCGTCATGGTGCTTGATAGGCCGCATGTCGAGTCAACTGCTGTACTGTACGGATAAAATGCAACTTACGACGCATATATATATATTACACAAGATCATGTAGTCTATTCACGCTTCCCATTATGCACAGTAATTAATGGTTTGTCAATATTGATACACAGTCCAAGATTTTGCACTAAAAAAAAAATTTATTTTCATCCTGTACACTGTCTTGCTTGCTCAAGAGCACCCTGCAGCAGATGGAACGTGTCGTCTACGCTTTCGGGTCTCTGGAGCTTGGAGTCTCTGCGTGACTGAGCTTCGTGCAGCCGTGCTTGGAGTGTCGAGTGCATGTCTCTCAACCTTCCATAAAGCTCGTCATCTGAAATAAAATTTTACCACATGTTATGTGACAAGTAATCTGAGCATTACATGTCGTTATTGACAAATGAGCTGACATGTTTCCTAGACGAAAGACAGTATAAGAGAATTGCTCTATTCTTCAATAAAGAGGAATATGGTTTTGTAGTTTGTTTGGAGTGCACAATAATCTTGCACTACATAGCCCAGGCATTGCACGCACTGCAATGAGACTACAGTGGCTGGAGTTCAAATTTGCAAGCTCCGCTACAAAACGCTAATTCACATTAGAGGGTATATAGTACTGTTGCTATCATGAGTAGTGTATGGTTTTACAATGGTTAGCTGACTGTTCCCAACTACACCGTCCTTGAAGGTGCATCTGGTTTAGCAGGACATTTTTAAGTCCTGTCTTAAGTATCTGAGCAGTGATGACTAACGTTAGGCTTTGTATAACATGTATGTGTACACATGTTGCATGCGCTTGTGGTGCCTAAAGTACCAGACATTTTGTTGCCCACTGCTTCTGGTGCTGGCTGTCTTGGTGATACCAATGGCAGTTATGGAGTTAGCTCTTGCTTATCCATGGCCCAGTTTAAATCAGTAAAATGAGCCTATGCTTTTTGTGTTCATTTATTATGCTTGTTATGCCTTATGCACTTATTATGCCTTTTAAAGGATACTTTTGCTTGGAACTATTCATACTCCAGCAAAGGTGCATTTTAGCATCTACATAGCGCAATTTGCTCTTCCAAGAACAAACCTGCCACGGCGGCTTAGCGGCTATGGTGGTGTGCTGCTAAGCACGAGATCACGGTATCAAATCCTGGCCGCAGTGGCCGCATTTCGATGGGGGCGAAATGTAAAAACGCCCATGTCCCGTGCATTGGGGACACATTAAAAATCCCCTGGTGATCAAAATTACCCCGGAGTCCCCCACTACGGCGTGCCTCATAATCAAATTGGGGTTTTGGCACGTTAAACCCCAGAATTCAATTCTTCTGAGAACAAGCTATGACATCGTGGTAGGCCAAGAGCACAGCCTTTAAGATTATGATGCGCTGCTTCATTTTAACAGCAGAATGCCACACTCTTGAACAGTATACAAAACTGATGCACATGCGAGAGTTTATCACAGTGCTGAACTGTAAAGTTTGACAGTTCTGTAAAAGTATAATGCTTGCATAAGACTTTCTGACTTCTTTTACTACCATGAGTAAGCCATCGTGCAATGCAGAGCCATTGTTAAATTCACTTTCCTTCTTTTGATTTTATGTCCCATTGGTTTCGGTTATTCAGAGGAAGCTGTCGCTCAGGGTGCAATGAGGACACCACCTAGTGGGAGCTATAAATTCCAAATACACCTTAGGTACACCCATGAGCAAAAGTATATCGACTACAGCTTCAGCGAAAAAGCTTAATTTCTTGGCAACTCAGTAGACTGACAATCTTAAACTGACAAATGCATTGCGATATTTACAATGCCAAGTCTGAACTACTGTCTTCAGTTCAAGGTTACATGCCAAGGCATCGAGAAAATTCAAGGCAACCCTGGTCTACACACATCACTTATGAACATATTTGGGATGTGTAACTCATGAAAGACTGGTTTCTTCCTAGCCTGAATGCGCATACTGTAATGAAGGAAGCCGCCGTGCGAGTTGCACGCACACCTGAATAAAGCATACCTCTGTTTCTAGCTGTTATCAAGAATGGGGAAACAAGTCAACCACATTTCTAAAAAATAAGAATTCGCGGGCAAGAGTTTGTACACGTCGAGACATGCAAAAGTGTGGGCTTGCAGTAGACGTGCTTGTGACATGCAGCTTGTGAGTTTGGTTGCCACAAACAATGTGTATTTTATTAAAGATTGCCCAGTGCCTTCCCTGGTTTCAAACAGGGCTCAGTCTTTGACAGCTTCAACAAAAAGGAGCCCCTCACTGCTTCCAATTTTTCTGACCATAACGTTGCTGAGAGTTTAGCGCCCAACACATCAGAGGGCAGTACAGTGCTGAACGGCACATTGAAGCACTGGAGTAAATGGTTGCATCAGTATTTGTAGCCATCCTGTACACCAATCCACACAGTGTAAGCTGGTTATTGCACAATAATGGTAAAGTTCCACTGCCTGCTTTCATACTGGAGCAGTCTCTCTCGCTATGAACACGCCCAATCTAACAGACCACGAAATAGGCACCGTTTGAGCTGGTTTACGGATGCGAGGTTGTTGTTCCTGGTGAACCAGAACTTGGCCTCCGTTTGCAGTGATGTGTACTGAACATGATGTGGACTAAACATAAAGACTTCATCCAGCAGCTGCAAGCAAGTAGGGAAAAGATGTGCTATCTGATCCTCTATAAACAAGAGAAATGTGCCACAAAGGTGAACAAGGATGTGCTTCCAGCTCCTTTCCATGTGGAAAATCTTGTTCTTGTGCATTGACATATTGACATACACAAATGGCCAAACATTGGGCAATGTTTCTACCCCAATACCAAGGCCCCTATCACGTTCTAAAAGAGATGCCTGTTAAACACACACCTTAAATACTTCAATTCTGGCATTCTACGTGCCAAAGCCATGATCTGGGCCGGTATTTTTTAGCGATGCCTTTCCGGTAATAATGCCTTTTCGCGCTTTGTCAGTAGTCAGAGCGACGGTCCGCTCGCGTTATCAATGGGATCAGCCGGCCGTGAGCGGTGGATAAGACTAGTGTAGACTAAGTCGTAAGGCATCGCTACAAAATCGCGGCCCTGATTACGAGGCACGCTGTAGTGGGGGAATCCGAATTAACTTCGACTGCCTCAGGTGCACCCAAGGCACGGTACACAGGCGTTTGCGGATTCCGCCCCCATCGAAATGCGGCCGCTGCGGTCAGGATTTGATCTAGTGGCTTCATGCTTAGCAATGCAATGCCCTAGCCACCAAGCCACCATGGCAGGTAAACCGTGCACCTTAATACTGCATGAACCTTCATCGAGATGTTCCCCAAGACCTAATTTCATCGCCCTCACAAGTCAGCTGAAACCACTTATTCTCGGTTCGTAAGGACGCTGCATTTCACCGAAGGCTGGTGCTACTTTGTACCATTACGATATCAAGCCCACACTGGCCGACACTGATTGTGGACCTTGCAAAGAGTGTGGACCTTACAAAGAGTGTTGGAGAGCAGACATGATCAGATTAAAACCCGACAGCCAAAGCAATGAGCAAAGCCACCCGGTCACCTTCAGCCTTCCTGCCAGTGGCTAATCGAACGCTGCTGACTAGGGTCACTGCCGAACCTAGGATTCGCCAACAGTGCCTGGGTGGGACTGGCGATGACTCCTGTCCCTGAAGCCAGTCCACAAGCAATGACTCCAACTTTTCACAGCATGGCACTGCAAAGAAAACAGTGAAGTTTTTATTCTACAGCAATTTTGGAGTAACAACAGTGCCACCAGGCAGAAAATTTAGGAGTTTCCACTGGTGTACAAGGCAACTGAAATGCAGTGATCATACAGCAAGTGTGCCATAAGATACTTATGAGAATACACACATAACAGGATGTTAGTGTAAAGATTGTTTAATACAGTCCTTGAGAAGATGACAAGTCATCTTAGCACCACCAGTTCACTCCTTGAGCTCATGTTTTCATGCCTGTGTGCGTGTTGTCAAATCAAAATGCCTATAGACACAGGGCATTCTTCAGTCTAACCAATGGGTGCTTCGTTCAACAAGTGCCTTCAGGCTCTTATATGTAGCCAGGAACAATAGTGCTTGTCATACAGTTCCAAAACATTTACAACTGCAGTCAAGCCACTGATATGCACAAAAGTTGCACATGGCTGGTAAGCTGATACTGCATGGCTGAAGTGAATACCCCACAGACTACACAGCACTGACTTTAAGACATATTCATGTTATATGTAAATAGTGCACACCTCTAGAACTCTACAGGAGCAAAAAAATAATAATAATCGGTTCCAAAGGCTGATCTCCCCACATGCTGTTCACATAATAATAGAACTCCTTCCTGAATGAACAACTGAGGGTGACTTAAGTGTTTTATTTATTTTTATTCAGCTATCCCTTGTGTGAGCCAGGGTGGTGTTCCAGATCATCACTTTCAGTGAACCCAGATTGGCTAGGCCAGTGGCCAGAATGCCTGTCTCTCCTAGTGAGAAGTCTCAGCAGACACCGTTTCATAGGAAACTCTGCCACACTGACACATGTAAGAAATAGTTTCATATGAATGTCACCAATTTTGAACCGTTCAGCCAGTCAAACAGCACCTTGCAGTAGCAATGCACCAGTAAAATAACATGTGCATTTTGTTCTGAAATTTACCATTTCCTCATTCTCTTTCAGTTCTGGCAAACGCAAGTACTCAACAACTTACTCAAGATAACACCATCAAACTGCTCTGGGATCTTCAACAGCATGGATATCAACAACCGCTGCCCCCCAGTGCATCGGTACCACGCCTATAGCAGTGTTCTTATTTGATGCATGCTAGTTTAAAGTAATTCCGCACAGAGCGTGATTGTCAAAAGCAATGATGAACAGAAAACACATTAAACGAGCAAGGAAAGGAGCATCAGCATAGCACTTACAGAGGAGTCCTTTGGCATCAGTCTCGCAGTCCATAACATGCAGTAAGTGCCAGAATGCATCCAAGGAGTCATACTTTTCTCGTGAGCTGCCCAGTGAGAAATAGGAAAGTAAACTTCAACCTCAGAATGCGCTACTAAGCATACCTCAAAACAAATCTGTGTGCACAGTGTCTGCTAATCACCATTGCTCAGTTTCTCTTTCCCAGCGTGTGTCTTTCTGTTCGCCTGTCATTATATTCAGTCACTGCACTTTTACACCCGTCGAAGCATATTTGTAGAGCATGCTAGCCTGGCAAGAACTTGATCTGCTCTTACAGTACAGAGCCCACTGATGCGTGTTTGCTTGCACAATAAATGCTTGACGGCAGTTAGATAATACCTCCAACATGCAGGAAGAGGCTAAGAAAGCTTTGCTTTAGAAGTGCATGCACACAAATAGCGCACTTCCTTTATATCGTACAGTCAAACTTCCAGCCTCCCAGAGATAGAAAATATAACAGAAAGTCGTACCTCATTCACAAGTTTATTATACTCCAACCAACAGGTATAAATGTTTCAAACGGAGCTCCTGAATCCATTCAGTATACCAATCACACAAATAAACCCAGAAGCCCTTAATTATTATTATTACTCTTTTTTTTTCTTTTCCTTAGACATATGTGTGTGCATGCGCTTTCAGTTTTCATTTGAACTCTTAACCAAGCTGAGTCCCCTAATATGTTTTTCTATAGAAGCTATTGAAGAACTCTGACCGAACACAGGCTGCTACCAGGTATTCTTGTTCCCCACTCATCTCCCTCTCCCCACCTCTTTCAAATTCCAGAGAGATTAGTTGAACAGTACCTGCTTTCTTAGAAAACCAAGCATACTGATTGGCCACACCTACCTAAGTCCGTAAATTCTTTTCTGGTTCTGGCTGTTATTTCCACTCCTCGATAGAACCGAAGACTGGCACCCCATCCTTCGCCTTCTCTCTCATAACTCCAAACTTCCCTTTGTCTCTACCCCTCTCATTTCCAGTCTGTGTACAACCTTCTTTTTATTATTGTTGTTCTTTTTTTTTTCTTTGACGTTACACCACACCACACTATACTCTGGCCTATTCTCTTCGTCCTCACCCATTGAGGGTGGGGGAGAGTGAGCTTCGGGTACATGAAAACAATACTAAGGAAAGCAGTCGCTGCCCTGACAAAGACATGTCCCCTTGTTGAAATGTTGGCTTAAGCGACATTCCTTGTTCGACTACTGCTCATCATTTTATTTAAGGTTCCATAAGCTTCTGTGTTATTCCAATGAACACGCAAAATGCTTCTAACTCTTATATTTCAAAATACTCCATTTGAAAGGTCTCGTTAGGATGTTTCTGCAAATGGCTGTGGCCTACACACAAGCTGAGCTGTTCTGTCTTTATTTTTTTTTACGACCATAGCTTTGGATGATAGGTGTTGAATTCTCTCTGCAGTATCGCGCTCAACTGTAGAAGTTGCAGAAATGTCATGTGTGGGACCATGGAATGCATCCCTATGCCACTGCTGTATGGGACAGCACACTGGTGCATTTTGTTACTGCAGAACAGGCCCCATCTGTTTCTGCAGCCTATCAGTGGCATTCCATCAAGGGCCACATTCCTTCTCGCATTCCTTCTCACAAGGGCCAAATCAAAATGCATCAGCCTTGAGAACATAATTATACTATACTTCTGGAAGAAAGCGCAGTCAAACGTTTGTTGGCACTCTTCTCTTAACCTTTCTTTTTTTTTGTAATTTTGAGTGCCTTGACACTGGTATGGCAAAAAGAATCAGGGGCACTGATGTGCAAGAAAAATCAGGGGAGCTGAAGAAATTAATTTATCGATAATAATGACCAAATGAAACCAACAAACATTCAAACCATTTAAAGCAGAGGGGAAATTAACTATTTTTAATTGAAAGGTAGTAATGAAAGTGGAAGACAAAATTATGCTGGTGGGACAGCATGTTCAAAGAGGCGGGTTGGTTCATCATTAGAAAAATACAGAAACAGCACGACACAGGACAAGTGAAGAGCACAGGACAGAGCGCTGACTAACAACCAAATGCTTTATTTCCAGAAGCGGCATATAAAGACATCATTGAAGGTCACACAAAAGATAGAAAAAGAAGGATAAGCGTTAGCCACGAAGATAGTCCAGTTCTTTTGTTGACAGTGTGAGGGACAGCACGCGCATGAAATCTTCGAGACTTTTTCACAAGATTCACAAGTGGCGACGCATGCGTCAGTTCTGCGTCCCTCACGCTGTCAACAAAAGAACTGGATTATCTTCGTGGCTAACGCTTATCGTTCTTTTTCTTTCTTTATTTTTTTTTTTGTTTGTGTGACCTTCAATGATGTCTTTATATGCTGCTTCTGGAAATAAAGCATTTGGTTGTTAGTCAACGCTCTGTCCTGTGCTCTTCACTTGTCCTGTGTCGCGCTGTTTCTGTATTTTTCTACTGCTGGTGGGACTTTAACCCACAACCTCCACACGATGCATGCAATGCCTAAGAAAACAGTCGCCATAGTAATTCATTTTGGAGAGCATCGTACATGTCATGTTGTGGGTTCGGCTCTCACCAGCAGTGTGTTGTCTGTTTCTTACACTTTCATTTCCCTCTTTATTATTATTTCTACATTTCAATCAGAAATTCTGTTAGCTCCTGCTATGACATCCTTGGCTTCATTTGGTTGAAACTGATAGGCACTTTAGCAGGCCTTTTTTTTTTCTGTGTCTGCTTGTTTCTATGTCTGCAGCGCAGCGTAAAAAACATTGACCAAATATTTCCAAACTGTTCTGCGTTCCAAGTCTTTATGGCCTTTAATGCAAGCAGAGTGGAATTTCTGTTCTTCCCCAGCAAGAATAAATCACTGTCTCACACTCACCTCAGGTAGCTTGCAGCCGTGAAAAGTGCCTCGATAAAGTTCTCATTCACACACATTGCACACATCTCCGAGTCTTCATCAAAGACTAAGTCCAAGACTTGCAGAGTAGCCCTGAGCAGCTCCTCTGTTGAATGCAGCAAGCAAACGTAGGCAGTGGTGAGAACATAGGAGTGGAACAAGGACAGCGCTAATCCCTGTGACATGTGGCCGAAGCCATTATTAACAAATACAGAGCGGATAGCCGTCATCTCGCTAGTGTGTTACTTTCTGAAATAGGAACACAGGAAAGGAACAACCTTGCACTGCCTGTTCCGCACATGCGCATGCTGGATGTAGCAGTATTTCCGAATGGAAGAAATGTAACAAAATGTGGAGGTGTTTTAGTACAAAGCAAAGTAAGGACATCATGACCATGGAATCTTTTGGAGCAACAAGCAGTCCCCAAATGAAGCATTAAGCACGTAACTGCTTCAAGTAATCACATTCACCAAGGCTGGTATTATATTTAACATTTTTCTGAGAAACACCACTTGTATGTACAGTTGGCATCAAAAGTTTACAAAGTTTGGGTTTCATAAAAAATCTCTATTCCTCTGCAGTTTCTCAGATTCATATTCATTTTTTTTAATACAGGCACGCATATTTAAACAGATGCTTCACACATAAGAAAGTCTCATAATGAATGACTGCATGGGGAGCTCCTATGCTCTTGAAACGGGTAAGCATACATCGTAAGGATACAAGGAAGGATGTTACAGCAAGGCATATGGCTGTAACAAAGACAAGTGCTAATAACAATAACAGTATACAATTTCAACTGTTGATTTCAATCAAAATATGAAAATACAATTTGAAAGAAAGATTTTTAAAAGTCAGTTTTGTCCGAATGACAAAGAATTGATTGCGATATCAAATTATTAGGCAGCTATATGAAGTAAGGTTAGTAGTATCAGCTGCATAAACAGCTGTATGTGTTCGCTTAAAGGGCCCCTCACCACTTAAGGGGCCCCTCACCACGATGTTATCTGCGTGCCGTGAGAACAGCTAAAATTTCAAACCAAACGCCGCACGCCCTTCTTTTCAAGGGAGCCGCCCTCCCAGCTCGAGAGTCGAGGTCAGATGCACAAGTGCACCTACATAATTTGTATTGCTGAAACGTCACTCGCAGCAACACATGACTGAGAATTATTAAAGGTTAAAGCCGTTATTTATTTGATTTGTTGCTCCCCTAAACAATTTAAAATTTAGAGAAATAATAAAATCTGCAAACCGAATGTCTCTGAGTCTTTGTTTTGCTCCTTGCCATAGCAAGATGGACGTACTTCCGTTATGTCTGCTTGTTCCCACTTCGTGCAGTTGCACTCGCAGGAAACGAAACTATCTGCCATTTTCCACCGGGTTCCAGCTTGCATCTGCCTCAATGCTTGCATTACACTGACTTATACCGCTAGTCAGCTGTCCTAATGCATAGCGCACAAAATCATGCGCTGCGCAAAACTAGACAAACACGACAGCTCGCACACAAGACCTTCACGAGTGCGCAGTAAAATGAAAAATAAAAAAAATAAAAAGAAAGCGGGGCCCCGTGACGTATGCTACACACAATCCTCTCGCTTCGGCGTGGGAGAACACAGGGATGGAATTTCGCTTGCAGAGGCCAGACGGGGTCAGGTAAAGAGAGTGTATATTGGATGTGAAGCTCGCCTCCTGAAATCATGGGTTCGCGACACTTCAAAAACTTCTCTAGCTATGCTAGTAATGAAACAATTTGAAAAATTATTGCGCTGGAACTCTCCCTAGAGAGTACGTAATAACTTCCAGCGTATAAGCAAAATTTGCTATGTGGCCCCCCTTTAACTCGCCATTGTGGCGTAGTGACGTTGATGTTACGTTGCTAAGCCGGAGGTCACAGGATTGAATCCCGGCCGCCACGGCCGCACTTCGACTGGGGGCGAAATGCGAAAGACACCCATGTACAGTGCATTGGGTGCACATTAAAGAGGGTGGTAAAATTAATCCAGAGTTCCCCACTACGGCATGTCTCATAATCATATCATGGTTGTGGCAGGTAAAACCACAGAATCAATTTTTGTTTTTTTTTACCTTCGCTTACTAACTAAACAAGCACATTGCCACATACGCACAAGCAACACAACACATCTCACTCTATGACCACAGACACTCGCTGTCAGCATGCTGGCGTGATGAAGAGCGGCAGCAGCGGCGAGCAAATCCCCCTTTGTGCTGCCTCTCGCTTCAATGCGAACTACGCACACGAGAACACAGTGCACACGAAGCCGCCAGCCATCTCTGGTTGCCTAGCCTTTGAACCCACTGCAGATTACCTAAGGCGCACGCGGCCGCGCTCAGTCACCGCAGCCGGAGTAGAAGAGGATATGTGCAAAAACCTGCCCCCAGCCCCATCTGCATATACGAGAAAGGGGGCGCACCCCCCCCCCCCCCACCTTCCTTCCTTGAACGCAAGAAGATGTCGCTGCATCAACCCGCCATCCTTCTTGGCTCACCCTCGAAAGTTTTCCCTCTCACCTATAGCATACAGCGCATGGCCACGATGTTATCAAATCTCTGACTTTATGTGGAACATCACAGCTGTGCCGATGGCTATGACAACGGAGGAAATTCGCCTGTAGTGTCCATATAATTGCTACCACAATAAACGAAGCCAATAAAAGGTTCTATGGCAAAGAATAACAATCAAGGACTGAGTGGTATAACAAGTAAGGTCACCACTCGGAGGTATAACAAGTTTTCCCGCAGCAAGTAAAATAGTGCATCACTGTGTTAGCCACATGTACCTAGTAGAGATTGCACATTTAAATTCCAAGCTGCGTGCCCAGCCTGCGGATATATTCTGCTTCTTCCGAGATATAGCGCAATGTTAACTTGTGACGCCAACTGTACCTCTTCTGACAATGCAAGAACAACGAAAAATTTTTAAGGCTATATTATATTTGCTTTATACCGCTGTGAAACAAGTGTGCTTTGTTCTCTCAACTCATCAAAACCACAAACAGGTGTAACTGCACAAGAGCATACTACTTTATTCATAACAATGCATAAACTACACATTTCAAAATTACAGTAATGTGTGTGCTTGCCTGTGACATGCAGCTGACCACACGGAAAAAAAGGGTGCAGTTAAGAGGACCGTTCCTTGGGCTGTAAACAAGCCCAAAAATTAGTGCACGTGCATGTGTTACAGTAAGAAAAGAGGATGGAAGTACATAGTGTCGCTCGTCTATAAATATTTACTATTTTCAAGAACTCTAAGCTCAATAACAAACTGAAAAACGGAACAAAGTTCGCAGATAATCCGGCATATTACGAACCTCACGAGCAGAATTACGTTCTCAAGTCCTTTGTGCTGTCAACAGAACAACAATGATCTTCATTAGAAATGCCAGAGTGATGCATGCTGGACAGAGAGAAAAGACACACAATGAGCAATCATGCACAGGGGACTTGCCATTGATGGAGTTTTCCAAGATGAATGTTATGCCCGAGAGGCAGCTGTCAGATGAACGGATGGCCTGAAGCCAAAATGGCAAGGACTCCTTATTCGACAGGCATGTGTGGCAAAGTCTGCAAAATGATTTTTTTTTTTAAAGAAAAATAATCATGGACGACTTTCCTGCAGGTATGGTACAGGGAGTACCAATATAAAAAGGAACATTTGATTAATGTCTGAGAATGTATTTAGTTGTTCATTTATTTATTTATTTAGGTACCCACAGGGCCACTTTGACATTACAGTTAGGGCGGCGGGAGGGGGGGCACAGTAAACAGTAGTACAAGTACAAAAAAAGCAGGCACAATACAGTGCAACAGGATAATGGAAATAACTTGTATTAAAGCACGAAATTGAGGTTCATACATAAAAGAAAAAGAATAGCGGAGAAAGTAGCAAGTACAAGTCAACAGAATAACGCACGTAACTTGCCATAAAAGGTAAGTCAAGTGAGATAAACACACCAGCACATGCTTGTGGCAACAGTCATGAACAGCCATCACACACAGCAAGACACGTGAGCAGCGAAATGATGCATGGTAAAGTTTTTTTCAAAAGTGTACTATGTCAGTAACAGGAGAAAGAGGAGTCTTTCTGCACCAGAATCTCAAAAGTAACACCGAGAATGTTCTCCCAACAGCAGAACTACTCAAGCAAGGTTTTAGCTTTCACCCAAGTAGCAATTCTTGCTTCAAAGCTGATTAGGTACGCCCTTTCATGTTATACCAGCCCATTAACTTATCAGCTTCTCTGTAAACCACTGACTCCTATAAGCCATATCGGTTTCAGTTCATGACAGCTGCCAACTTGGCATAGCCGAAGGTTTATTAAATTTATTAAATTAGTTAGTTGCATCCGCGCGCTGATGTGGAAACAGCGTGAAAACGGGGGCCATATTCTTGGCCAATCACTTTCAGGCATATCACTTTCAGTGCGCATTCATTGGATAAACCAGCAGACAGCAGGTGCATCATTCCACTGAAACGCCTTGATAAACATTGTATCACGCAAAACTGAATGTATCCTCCAAAGCAACTAAGAACAGTGCCGCAGGATAGGAGGATGTAACGGATGGCACATACAGCTGATACTGACAACTGATTTTATTCAAGAACGAAGGCAGTCCCGAAGAACAAAATCAGCAATATTATTTTTGAAGCTGCTCTTTCTTAGTTGGCAGTGTTATTATTTCTTCACTAAAGCCAACTTTCCCACTATTACCACATCTATATGAACATTTTCTAGCTAATGCTGGCAGCCACACCGGAAGAACAAGTACATCCGTATTTTGTTATTACCAAAGTTTTCCTGAACATTCTAAGCTGGTGGTACAGTAACATTGCTGTGCTTACTAACTATGATAAAATCACTGTTTCCCTTACGATAAAATTATCTATTGTAACAGTTGTGTTCACCTGATAATACAGCTCTCCAAAAAAGTCAAAACTTCTTATAACATTGTGGTCTATAACTAAATTTGCTTGCTGTATATTGATTAATGCTCCATTACTGCAATCATTCTCTTATATTCAAGAGTTTCACTTGGAACATATTGAAATGTTATGCATGCAGATACTAACATTATGTATGCAAAGAGTTTGAACAATACAAATTTCAAAAGATTTATAAATTACCAAGTACAAGCATCAGGAAATGTTCCTTCCCAAGGCAACAGCAGCTGGCTGCCATGAATGTCTAACTAGTATTCCCAGAAACAGGTAATCAAATTGCACTGGATATTGTTGCAAGGCTTACTCATACATCGGCATTTGCAACAGCTCACAAGAGGCTAAGAAGTTCTTGTTCTCTAGTTTCAAGCAAGAAACGGCAAGAATAGGCTTGATGAAAGAGCCACAGGCACCTTCTCACCTCAACACTTGAACCAGCGTGGGTGTGTCAGTTCCTCCGAGCAGTTGCATAGCCATCTGCCTGCACAAGTAACAACGTGTTGTAAGAACACATGATGACGCACGTTGAGAACAAGGTGCATGCCTGCAGGTTATACTCACAGGAGACCTTCCTCCTTGGAAAGAGCCAAGCTGAGGTCAGGGAATACAGCCATATTTCCCAGAATTCCAATTAAAATTTCCTATGGCAGCAAAGAGAAATAATTTGTTAGCAGGTAAGCAAAGTTCTATGTACTGTCATAATCACCTGTCACCTCCACCACCAATCATCACACCCGATAACATCAGTGCCGCACGTCCCAACGATGTCCAGCTGTCCCTGTCTTGTGGCAGCGAACTTAATGCTATAGTTGCTAACTTGTTAATCTCATCCCTCTATTTTCCTACCCTTGGCACCCAGTCTGTTTCTCTGGTAGATCAAGGGCAATCTGTTCTATGCATTACATGCCTCATAAAGCTCCTCATCCTCATGAAGTGGCTGACTTGGCAGATCGGTGCATGTTTTATAAACAGAAATAACCCTGCCCTAAACCTACTTCTCAAACAAATGTTCGGGATGAAAAAAGTTTGTGAGCTATTGCAAGATATTTTCTGATAAAGAAATTTGAATATGATGCTAAAGAAAAATGATGTTATAGGGGTAGTTCTGGAAATAAATGAGACTAAAAGGAGATCAGGCGCATCATAGCTCACCACTAGACGAGGTGACTTCGAAGTGGAGATGATCTGTAGGAAAATCTCAGAGGCCTTGAACTCATGCAGGAAATGTGCAACATCCTGTTGGGAGAGAAAGGAAAAGAAAGCTGCAGTCACTTGCATCAGTCAGATTATAACATCAAACAACCACCGTGCTCTCGTTATCCTGCTGCTGATAAGAAAGAGTCCTCTACACCCATTAGCTGACAGGGATGTCACTATTACTTACACAATGCTGCACCCAAAACATGTGATCTAAACACTTTTTGTGTCTCATATGGAGAACACCTCTTGAAGTTTTTATATGATATACAAGCAACCCTGCTTATGTGAGGTTTTAGGTTAGATGGCTTAAATGTATCCCACCTTACCATCACATAATACACAACAGCTCATGAATCCAAATGAAATGTGGGCTTGCAGCCATGGAATTCTCATCTCACTAATGATTTTGCCAAGAAAATACATTACTACTTCCAGACACCAGACATCACACCGGTTGGACTAATTCAAGCCCACTTAGCCAAAGAGAATTTATATGCGATGCAGCACATTATTTGTTGTTTCATTATAACCTAAAAGCCCTCTAGTCAGAGGGCATTCCATAGATAAGAAAAAAGGGGGGGGGGGGGGGGGGGCAAACGGCAAACAAGAGACTTAATATTCAAATACACAAATAAAGACAAAAATAAACAAGGCAAGAGAACACTACAATCATACACTGAGAACTCTGCAAAAAAAAACTGCAAAAACAGGATACACTGCCAAGTGCAACAAGTGCAATGTAAGCAGAGGACATGTGTTAAAAATATAAAAATAAAACCATTGCAATTATACATTACAGACACAGGAATTTTACACTACAAAACAGAGTACACCATTAATGACATCTAAGTAGAGGACTCATGTCAAGTGTGCAAAAAAAAAAAAGCCGCGCTCAGATTACTAGCGGTCGGGACATGAAATGTGTGCTAACAAGTTTTTGAAACTCATTAGAGTGACATTCAGTTGCAATGTGAGATGGCCGGTTATTCCACTCAGCTGTAGTGGGTGGTATGAAAGATTGAGTGTATCGGGATGTGCGACACATTACATGTTTAATTTTGAAAGGAAGATCACGATGAGGGGCCTGAAAAAAGTCATCGTGAAAGGATATGTGGGGATAAAGTTTATGAAAGAGTGTGAAACGTGATACTGTGCGATGAATTGATAAACTTTCGAGTTAAGCACGCTGTTTTAAGAGTGTGATGCTGGTGCTACTTGAATAATTCGAAAATATAAATCCAGCAGTACGATTTTGCAGGGTTTCACAAATAATGTACTCTTGGTCTGAGTCCCCAAGCTGACGCATACTCAACATTTAGGTGAATTAATGTAGTGTAGGCTAGATTCTCCATGCGCGTCAAAGAGCGTTTCAGATTACGTTTGATGAGGCCAAGACAGCGGTTAGTAGATGCAAGGATGGTGTCGATGTGGCTTTTCCACATCAGGTGACAGCAGAAACGGAGCCCTAGGTACTCACAGCTTAATGTAAGTTCAAGGTTAGTATTGTTTAACGGGTGGTAAGATTGAATTCCAGAAACTTGATTAGTAAAAGACATAAATTCAGTCTTTGAGACGTCTAGCAACATTAGCCAAGCCTCGCACCATGCATTTAAGGTGTCAATGTACTAAGATTTAGGCGTACATTAAGCAACCACAAGTGATAAAATTTTATCTGGAGCCTTTTGCTGCAGCATTCCAAGAGGTGCAGTTGTTTCAACACAACCGATCATTGCTGTTCATGTTGCATGTTTAAAATGCTGATGCCATGAGCTAAAAAGAACTTACAATTCAACCAAGTCACCCTTCCGAAGTTACAGTGGCCTGACACTAAAGTTCACTCTGTGCTCATGCCCTAGAACTTATTAAACTATGCATATAAAATCCATTATCATACAGCTGACTTAGCTAAGAGGGACAAAAGGATATTGAAGTCGAGCTAGACCAATAGATTATTCGTCTAGACGTCTATAATCATTCTCTGAGTGCCAATATATCACTTTGCTTCGTAGAAAACTGACGCCAAAGGGTCCGCTGCTGCTTCTCAATTTGAACCACCCATGCCAAAACAAACGAGTTGACGTAGTCTCCAAGTGCAAGGTCTCTATGCCACACTCTGTGAATCGGTCAGCTGCTCTCATCACTTGAGAGGTGCCATAGTTCAAACAGGTGGTTCCAATTCGATTTTCTATTTTTGGCATTTTTTTGCTTACAAATGCTGTTCTCGCTATGAATGACAAATTCGTTATTACGAAAGCCTAATCTTTCAATTTACCCGGACGTGTTTAATTTCATTGTCCCTTTAAGCTGGTACCCGATACCTGACATGGGTATTGAATGTAAAAAAACAAAAAAAAACAGGATGCAAGACTGCATCTATTTGTGACAGTCCAAGCAAGTGACACGCTGGTTTGCTGCATAAGAGATAAGAGGTGCATTGCTGTGCATTGAGCACATGCAATACAAGTGACAGACATGCAACAATGGTGCGCAACAGAAGCTAGTCCTTCTTTTTGAAAAATGTGAAAGTGCAAAGGTTGGAAGAAGCAAAAGTGAAGTAGACTGCCCCAATAGTTGTGATGGTGCAGCAATAAAATGCATTCGCAGGCTTACAGAGTTGGCGGCCATGTCCCAAACTGTGCAGAGCTCCTCCTCAACCTCTCTGTCCAACTCCACGGCCTCTTCCTCTGAAAGTACTTTCTCACCTTCCCCACAGGCATTCTCATTTTCAGCAGCCTAATGAGGATGCCAAAAAGAAAAATGACATTTGTCGGAAATGCAAAGTAAAACTGGAACTGAATTGAATTCTAGGGTTTTACGTGCTAAAACCACGATTTGATTATGAGGTACGCCGCAGTGGGGGACTCCGGTTTAATTTTGACCACTGAGGGGATCTTTAACGTGCCCCCAATGCAAGGGAAATGGGCGTTTTTGCATTTCGCCCCCATCAAAATGCGGCCGGGATTTGATCCCGTGACCTCGTGCTTAGCGGCGAAACACCATAGCCGCTAAGCCACCACGGTAGATAAAAAAAAAAGTAAAACTGGATGCACACATCAAGATCAGAGCAAACAGATTTGAAGGCCAATGTAACCAATTATCACAAGCTAACAAATTTTTCAATGTAACAAACAGTTATGATTAACAGACGTTGGGGAAATAATTTAGCTTCCCCAGTACCAATTTAAGAATATTTATCAGAAAAATGTAGTGGTTAAAAATGAAATGCTGCAAAGATGTATTTTCCAATATAGTCAAAGGTTTGATGGAGAACCATCTGGCCATGTAAAGTGATAGTATAGCAATTATAAATTTTGCCACTTACCAAAAAACGACAAAATTGATGTTTCAGTGCTCGACGGTTAACATTGTTCACAAAACACAAATGAAATCGCCATCACTGAAACAGTTTATGTATTCTTGAATATGTGACGAAGTGACTTCGCATAGACAGGGCGAAGATTACGGTCCCTTATATGGCAGAGATAAATGAAGCGCTCGTGCACATTTTTCAAAAATATGGTGTGCATATAACGCACGTGCCGAGCAGTAAAATAAGATAAGATCTCATCAACATGAAAGACGCCCTACCCGATGCAAGTTTCCTGGTGTTGTGTACAAGATACCATGCATAGTTTGCAAATTTGTGTATATAGGTGAAACAGGAAATCTAAACAGACGTTTGAAGCAGCAACAGAATGATGCCAAGAAGGGAAACATGTCAACAAACACCTCAGCGGAGCACGTGCAGGAATCTTGACACACCATTTATCGAGATGATGCACGCGTGTTGGTGACAGACCGAAATGTCGCATCATGGCTTCATCTAGAATCACTCATCATTCAAACTACTGACAAATAGACGGCAATCTTCACCTCATCTATGCAAAGTCACTTCGTCACATATTCAGGAGTACATAAACTGTTTCAGCGATGGCCATTTCATTTGTGTTTTGTGAACAACGTTCCTGTACGGGCACCGAAACACCAGTTCCATTGTTTGTTGTGTTGGTCAGTGACAAGATTTATAATTGCTACACTATTTTCCAATATGCATCTTTGTTCAGCATGCACATGCAAACAAACACACTGAGACAAAAATGTGTTCTTGTTTTGCAATATGACGTGTGCAGAAAAGACAATGGAGCTGTGAGCTTTCAAGCATTGTTAAAGGACCGCAGCCATTGTCAGCTCCGATTTCAGCGCGTACAATTTGTGCTATCACTGCAGTAACTCATCGGTATGACTCTCTCTCTAAGCTACAGCATGCACAACGCACTTTTCTGTCATTGCATAACAGTTATTTTCAAGAGAAGCAATGCTTAAAATGAAAGCAGAAATAACTCGTGTACCGTCACAAACAAACTGCGGCGTAGCCACATAGCTTGACCTTTCGTGCAAGAATGCATTCGAAAATTCCTTGCCTCCCACTGCTTACTAGCACTTTGCAAGCCAAGTCTCAGCATGTCTCTGTGGAGTAACGTTCTTGTTTCCTGGCCTTCACTGGCGATCGATTTGCCGGTACTTCTGACTAAACTATAAGAGCGTATTTCAGGGGCTGTCGATTTCAGCATGTGCGAGAAATATCTTTTTGGATCCACAATAACGTTTTGTTTCCACGTGATTTTGTGAGTGATCTTCGGTCTAACGAAGTTCTCCATGTAGCGAAATTATAATCAGCACCAGTCGACAGCTGTCAGTCCAATTACAAATTACATGCAAGAAATAAAGAAAAGAAAAAAAAAAGACGTGGGCTTTCAGTAACAAGCCCAATGTGCCCTGTGCAGATGCTGTTTTGCCACACACAACACAAACACAGATCATGTGATATCTAAACTCACTTTGATGGCTTTCAAGAGGCACTGAAATAACCAGTGTCGGCTAAACACTGTTTCCCCGATCCTGTCTCCACTCAATGATTCATCGGCTTCTACGATCTCCGGCGGAGGCGACGGGTTTCTTTCTGGAAGGAGGGGGGCGTCGTCAAATAAGTTCGAAAGCTTTCCAACACGGAGCAAGGCTGGCGCATAACATTACCTGTATCATCCATCGTCACGGCAGCACTATTTCACCAACGACATTCATCCAGGATGTCGCACGTCAAAAGAGACACAAAAGTTTGTTCCTGATTCACAAAAATCTTACGCTTATCTCAAACGGAAGCAACAATCCAAACACGAAACGCGCGTACTGTTGGGCGCTGCCATGTTGAGTACGCGAACGAATCGCCCATGACTATCTCTCGTTAGACTTCTGCCTTTGTTGTACATTTTTGTCATTTTCTTGTGCATTTAAGTTAAGTTCTAAATATAGTTTGTTACGCATCAAAATGTTGGGTTGGATTGCATTGGACAACTTATTTAACCTGCGCAGTATTGCGTGTTTGAGCCATTGGCGTACGCACAAAGCCGAGTCCAGCCATTGCACGAGTTTGTTTACGTTCGTTGCCGCGCATGTGGTCTATGTACCGAAATGATCGGCAAGGGAATGAAATACTTAATATGGTTCGCCCACGAGCACGTGCCTTTCAGGATGCCTGTAAGTTTATTAAGGCATATTTTCTTCGTATCTGACGTTCAACGCTGCCCATGTTTCTTTGTGCTTTCCCTAGGAGCTCGATGCGATTGCATCGATGTTTGGCATCACTGTCAAGTTCATAGAGCAGCCGAAAAAAGAGGTACAGTTTTGTGCACCAAATTAAAAAAATAATAATAATAATTGTCGACCAAACAGTTTAATAGTGTTCGTTTGGTCTCTTCCACAGCCGTACGCTATAGTTGAACTGGCGTCGGAAGAGGATGCAAAGAAACTTGCTTCGCGAAGCGTGTTAATACGGTACCTCTTTTATTTATTTATTCTTTTTTCGTTGGAAAGAGGTGGGATCAAGTTAGTCTGTATTTATGATGCAAGGATTCATAGGATCCTTAATGTCGCTCGCCACAGTTTATGCCTTGTCAAAACTAACCAGCGCATTTTACAGCTGTTTTCGTAACATGATTAAAGTTCGTTCCTCTCCTTTCACTCGCACAAAACTTCATCTGTTTCTCTCATAGGTCTGTTATTGAACTGTGGGCTCATGCTGGAGATATTGATGATGTCTGTGACCAGGTGAAAAAGTTTCCTGCCAAGTTCTGGGTGGGTATTTTCGGATTCGCATCAAGGGAGGTCCTTTGCTGATGGTTTGTGTTTTGCATTTCAGGATGCCTACGGTGGCGAAGACCAATCTTTCAAGTTCAATGTCGAAATATTTGGCAAAAGAAAAGTTCCCAGGGAAGTCAAAGTAGAAAAGATAGAAGTAAGTGTTGTAATGTATCGCAAAATGCTTTTTATGATACCTTCAATTCCTTAGTTTTGTTCCTTTGAACTCTTGACAGCGGGAAACACGGTGCTGGAAGTGCAAAAATGTAGTTGTGTTCTAAAGCGATAGAGCGTTTTCTACTTTAGCAAAGCAGAACAAGAAATGCAGGATGAATGCTCTTCAAGAAAATAGGGATTATTCAGGAAATGCTCGAACCAAATGTTGACTGCAGCAGTTTTTTTGTTGTACCTTCAACGTGGTCCATTAAAATGCGCCACGTAAACGTTGTGATCAAAAATCTTCACCATGACTGTACTATCATGGGCAGAAGTTTAGAGATTAAAGCATCTGCAAAAAAATACAAATTTTCTTCTCGCATGGCCCTGCAACGAACTGTGAGCTGCACTGGATTGGTTGAACACACACGCATGTATGCATTGTACCTCACAATTGCAGGCTGCATGTCAGGGCGGCAGACGAAGAAACATTTTTCACGACATCCCCAGCCTCTAAACTTTGCTCGTGATTGTACTATCAGGACGGAATAAAACATGAGCAGCAGGGCATGGGGCTTTCAGTACATACTGCACTTCTAACAGCATCTGTAATAAATGCTGCACGTGCACAGTTAAACTACAGGGTTTGCATCATTGCATACCGGTCTCGTATTAGTGACCGTCGCTCACTTTATCAGAATTTCGCTATCATGCCAGTGAAGTGCTGCAAGCCTCTGCTTTCCTGCAGTGCTCGTCAGTGAATGCAAGTGTGCGGAGATCTTTTCTGCCTCTCTTGGGCTGGATCTAACATGACAGTGTAATAGACTGACGTCTTTTCCCCCTTTCAGGTTCATTCAGAACTTTCTTCTTTTTGTGAGCATTTCTTGCTCTTGAATATGAAACAGTACTGATGCAATTTTCTTGCAATATCAATAATTACACAAAAAATAGTTTTCCATATAAATTTTGTAATAAAATCAATTACATGCTTGTTTAGGACGTATTTTTCTGTGTAATCGTTTATGTAGTTAAGGTTCAGTGTTTTCTGTTTAAACCGAAAAGAGCCGAAAAACACATGGCGAGTTTTTTTTCCCGAGTTCTACTTTATCCAAAGAGGGTCAGTGAAAGCAATTTACAAGATGACGATTAGCACGCAGCTCTAATCATAAATGTGCTCTGCTGCAAGGAGCCTGGCGAGGTCGAAGTCGCACGTCAGCCCTGCAGCCAAAGCAGCCTTTATTTTTTTCTTTAATTTGCATCCATTATGCCTTGCCGTTGCGACAAAAACAAAAAGGAGGAAGGAGTAGATACACGGAAGGGTTGAGGGAGCCCTGGCCCGGGTCCTCGTGCTGTGGCCACTGCAGTGGATGAACTGGGCAAGTTCACTGATGGTAACGCAGGTTCAGATCTTTCTAGTCGTTTTTCTTTTTCTGTAGTTATTCGTTTTAACTCTGTACCTGCATAATGTTGTAAATAAAGTCTCATTCTGTGTGTGTTCATCTATGAACTCTATTTACTATTAATTCCTGCATATGGTAGTCTCATAAATTCAATTCAATAAATTCAATTCAATTGCCGAATGGTGTTCTACGCTTGCTGTACTGTTTCTCAAAAACTTTTGTTACTGTAGGTGCTAGATGCAACTGCAGCTTTAAATTGTAGGACCTGTAGTCATGCAGAATGTTTCATTGTCAACAAAGTTAGTGAACCAGATATTCACAAAAAAGAAAGAAAGAAAGAATAGTGAGCTGGACATGAAAAATCGCCCCTGAAAAACGCCGGTGAGAGTTCATCGTGAAGAAATATATTAACCGAAAAGAAGGGAGGGGGGGGGGGGGATTTTTCAGGTGGAAATAAAAAGTGAAAATATTTGTTGTGGCATGGCAAGATTTTTACTGAATGTACAACTTAGACTGATGAAAACAAGTTGGTGCTGAAAGTACTATATGACTGGTAAATTTAATTGATATTTCATAGATATAACTACGTACAAGTGTGTTTGCTGACCTTTAGTATGACTGGTATTGGTTCACTGGTTCATTTTTTCTCATTTTTGAATGCGTAATGTTAAAAAAAAAAAAACTTTTTTTTTTCAGAAATTTGATTTTCTTCCTCTAAATGGGCCAATTAAAATGGAGAACCCTGACCATACATACCACTTGATTGAATACTATGGCATTGTTCCCAACTGCATTCCAGAGAAGCCGCATGCTGTGTTTTTTGGACGTTGGGTAAGTCAATAAAAAAATATTTTTCTGTTTTTAATGCATGTTGATTTAATTTCCTGCTAAAGCAACGTTTGGCTGCATTGATAGCTGTTTCGCAGTCTCATTAACCCTTTCTCTTTCCACATGTTTACTGAAGATCTGTGATGGCCAGAGGTTTCTAAAGAGCCATCTGGCCCTCAGGACACGCAAGTTTATTGCCAATACATCGATGGACCCCACTTTGTCTGTGATAATGGCAAATATGGCGAAAGTGAAGAAGAGTGACCTTATCCTCGACCCATTTGTTGGATCCGGTATGGTATGCCACTATATATACTGATAATGTGGTAAACTTGACAAGGTATCTCAATCTCGTCAGAAAGAATGCTGAGGTCAAAGCTATTATGATAAGAACTCTTCTTTATAGCATTTCATATTTTACCAATATATTGCTGCCAGCCTCAATTTGGTTGCTTGGCACTATTCCTTGTAGGCCGCATGCTATTTCTTGTACACTGTTTTTACTTGTGTGTTGTACTACCAAATACATATACATCGCACCAAGTGTTTCAGATTTGACGTGGCAGTCTACAGTGCTGTGTGTTCTGTTGGTTGTGAGGCCTAGTCAGGTGTCATCTTTTGCCTCGTATTCCATGGCTAAGAACTGTCTTGATCTGCATTGTATATTGTTGTCTACGCATGTTATCATTTGGAACATTAAGAAATGTGTAGTACTCTGCCTAAATAAATAAAGTACATCATAACATTGAAGACATTATAAGGGCACTGCATGAAAAGTAATCTGTGTTGGTAATTTTGAAATACCAGAAACATAAGTCTTGCCACAAGCAGAACCTCAGTAAGCCAGCAAAGATGACAAAATGGAAGAGGGGTCCAACGTTCTTATGCTAGCTCCTCATGACGTCATGGGATTTGAACTGTGTACGTTGGGGAAGTCGATAATTTATCATAAAAACAAAGATTGCACAGCATTATACAGGAACCAAAGATTTAAACTAGACAGTTTTGTGAACAGAAACAGCTCAAACATGTGAAAACACCCACACGCATGTCTGTTAGTCTTCTTTGTGGTGACTGTTTATCACGTGCTAACAAATGTTAATGTTATCGCTCGGTGCAAGACGCACCTGCACATATTGGAACGTTCTCAACTGATTGTCGCTGATTCTGTCCTATGTGCGGTCTGTCTTGCGTGCTTCTTGCTGTCATCCGAAGTCTTTTTTGCGCTAGTTAGTGATGTCTCAAGTCTGTAATAAGCACCAACTAGCCCAACTGTCTTCTCTAATTGCACTGATTCTATCTGCTGTCTATGCTGCTGCCTAACCTTGCGTAATCAGATTGCATGCCCAACGCGAATAAATTTATATCAGGTCTCGATAAAATGTACTTCACCAGACTAAACTGACGTGCTGCTCTTTGTGTCCGTTTGACAAGAAGTTCAATTACGAGCACACTTTTCGCAATTTTAACCTCACAAAAACTGGGACGCCGTCTTGCCTTTTGTTACGTACGCATACAACACTGCCAAGCATGAACGAGAAGAAAGGGAACCGAGGGGCCCGATTTTTATTAATCATAGCATAAGAAGCCAACAAACAATGACACCAAGGACAACATAGGGGAAATTACTTGTACTTACTAATTGAATTAAAGAAATGATAAATTAATGGAAATGAAAATGGATGAAAAAAACAACTGTCTGCAGGTGGGGAACGAACCCACGTCTTCGCATTACGCGTGCGATGCTCTCACCATTGAGCTACCGCGGAGCCGTTTTCCCATCCACTTTCTGGGGTATTTATGTTTTACAACTTGAACTAAACCTGGGAGTGTTAGCCAGCGCCACCACTCACAAACCTAGGGGCGGATGTGGAACATCCTTTCTGCCGCAGGCGTCACGAGCACGTGATCTTTTGGGTGATGGCAAGCATGAAGTTACTGAATATGCGCCATTTTTTTTTTTTTTTGCTCTTTGTACGCAATCCGCGGAGCTTTCTGGACACTCTCCTGCCCTTCCAGCATCATGAAGACCTGTCCATCGCTCAGACATTGTGTCCTGCAGAAGAAGCACGGCGACTCGCACGTCTGAGGACATTGTCCTCACAAGGCCACAGCAAGAGCCTCTACGATGCCCAGCATATTCCTGTGAGCTTTTCGCCCGGTGACTATGTTTTGCTATGGACACCAGTTCGCAAAAAAGGGCTGTACCGCAAATTTCTCGCCACCTACTCTGGACCCTTCGTCATTCTCGCTCGTCGAAGTGACGTCAGCTACGTTGTCGCCCAAGTGACTGCAAATAATCGGCGCTCGCGCGTGACCCAAGTTGTTCATGTGGCTCGCCTCAAGCAGTATTATCATCGACCCATTTGACTCGCTCGGCGAGCTTTGCCTGCCCCGGGGGAAAGTGTCGCGGCAACGCGCTGAGGTTAGAAGAAGACAAAGAGGTGGTGTGGAGTGCGCGCTTGAACTGGGCAGTTCATTGTACCGGACTGGCCTTCGCCTTCGGCTGTTCCCTTCATGTGCTTTCATCCATCATCACCTGTAAATAAACCCACACCTTCGTAACAATACCGAGCAATAGAAGCTTGTACATGGCTGTGCCATCATTGAACCATGTTCCCATGTTGGTGTGCACAATGTGCTTGAAAAGTATGAACTGATTTTATCTTTTGTTTCTTGGTAAAGGTAGTCTCCTAGTCCCTGCAGCATTTTTTGGGGCATACGTTTTGGGCACAGATTTGGACTACCTGCTCCTCCATGGCAAAGGTAAATTGGCTACACGTCCATTCCATGATTAAGAATGTGTCCTGTGTGCATGATTGGTAATAGCCTCATTTGTAAGTGTGTGTGTGTGTGTGTTTTCTGCATTATTGTAATTGACTGAACTTTAAGTGCATTAATGGACATAAAATTTAACATTATCTTCACCGAAAGTCATCCTCGTGCATTGTGGAACAAAACTGCTCGGGACACCTGTGTATATGCTACAGCAATATATTTGGCGCATGTATATTGAAATAAAATGCTGGGCCCCAGGAATTGTATCAAGTGGACACACTTTGTGTCTACCATTATCACTTCTGCTGTTATAGCACATGGCCCTAAAGTAAGTTAAACATTTATTAGCATAATTTGTTAGTTAGCCATTTACTCGTACTACTAGTAGTTACTTATGCAGGTAATGTCTGTTAAGGTGGAATTTCATTCAAGGACGATGTGCTTAGATCTCTACAGCCTGCAAAATAAAAACAAAATGCTTGATATGTGGTAACAACAGTGCAGTGTTAGCGTAAACATATAAGTGGTTAGCGCTGCTGCATACAGCCATGTATGTTGATTCATTGACTGCCAGCAGTATAGCATTGAGCACTATTTTGTTTGGGCTTTGATTAGGGCCAGTGAACGGCATTTTACCTCCAAGGTCATCTGCTGAGCCATTCATGTTGGCTGAATTCATTATATATTGTTACTGTAGTTAGCTAATTTACAGTGAGAACTGTAGCAATCGCGATTCTATGATGTTTTTCAGGCGGATGCGCGATTATGGTGTTTTTAATCTCCTGCTCTATGCGTACAGGTGTAGAACAACAGAAGTGTGTTTAGTGAGCTAAATTAAAGCACCAACCAGCGTAAGAGTGTGCCCCTGAACACGAGCTTTGTGACCGAACTTTCTGACATGAGTTTTCTTTTACTTTTGTGCACGTCTTAGCCAAGCCGAGTCGCTGCAACGAGAAGCAAAGGGCAGATGATGAGAGCGTGCAGGCAAACTTGCAGCAGTACGGATGCGAACAATGCTTCGTGGACGTCGTCGTAGCAGATGCATCATTACCGCTGTGGAGAGCTGAAATGCGGCTCGACGCCATCGTCACCGATCGTGAGTGCGTCTTTTCTCTTTTTCATAGTGTGGACAGTGTTTTTCGGCATCTTTGGTGAAAATGTTGAATTGCTTCTTTTCGTTTAGCACCCTATGGAATCCGTGAGGCCACGGAAAGGATAGGCACACACAAGACGTACGACATTCCTGGCCACTTGTAAGTCTGCACGTGTCTTTTGATTGCTTCACTGTAATTTGGCTCATTTTCATTGCGTAATAGACAACCGTCAACTAAAAACAGGAAATAGTACACTCAGTGCCTTCAATGTTGTGCAATTCCATAGTTTCCAGTTGTCTCAGGTTCGTGTCTTGTCTTTGATCCAGAGCGGCACAGCACGTTCCGTCCAAGGTTGCCTACTGCCTGAAGGATGTCTTGTGCGACCTACTCAACTTCAGTGCCCACCACTTGTGCCTGAATGGAAGGCTTGTGTTCTGGATGCCCATCTACAATGAGGAGTGAGAGTTCAATGCTTTTCGCTACGGGCCTTTCGAATAGTGAAATTTACAAATTGAATTCAACACAAACCCCAAGAAATGCAAGGCTTCAAATGATGAATTGAGAACAAAATATTTTCTCTGATTCTAGAGGAAGTGAGGGAAACATGGAGAAAAAGATGTGGTAAAAAAAATTATTCCCTTTAATACACGCAGTGTAGTCTATTCAGAAGGGACAATTTGCAAGTGAGCAAAAATTGACAGGTGACCACACTGCCTGGTTCGCTTACAATAGCATATTTAAGGGGCCAAATGGAGGCACAAGCATCAGCTCTTTTCTATGGCAAGCAAGCTGCAGTAATCGTCTTTTGGTAGATGCCGATAGCAAAGAGAAATACAGATAACAGAGGAGAGAGTTCCTTTCTGTTGTAATTTGTTATAGTGTGTAGCCGTTGTCTTCCCCTGCTGCCTGATAAGTCAAACATGCATGCTGTCCAAAGACAAATCAGCATGTAGTAGTATACTTTGTACAAATTGACATGAATAAAGCTGCTTTAAAAAAGCATGATATCCATACTCACAGAGTTGTCCTCCCTCAGGACAGAATAGTGTTCTTTGTACTCTGCTCTACTTGGTTTCGTCTAGTAGTGCAAGAGGAGGCTTATTTTCTTCCTCTCCTTTTCTTTTTCCCAGCTTTAGTGAAGATAGCCTCCCACAGCACCCCTGTCTGAAACTCATCGCCTACAGTGAGCAGTCATTGTCTAAGCATTCATCACGGCTACTAATCACCATGGAAAAAACGAGCGAACCCGACGTAAGCATCGTGAAACCATGCTTTCCTGTGTGAACCATCTTCTAGAAGACTGTCAGCACATTTTTTACAAGCTTACAGTCTCTGATGCCTCCTTCTCTCTGCATTTTTGCTGTAATTAGCGCATTTTTCTTCCATGTCACAGGAAACATCGTGTGCAGTCATGTCGTCTACGGCAGAGAGGTTCAGGGAACGATATTTCGCCGGAACAAAAGGCAAAGCTGACAACACAAAAAGTTGACATTGGTATGACATGCCTTCGGCTCCCTTTCCACAGTGTTTTCTCAGCAGCCACTGAACAATCTTGGGCATCTTGAACTATACAGCTAGCACATTCTATCTGGAAACAGAGCCACCAATGTTAGCATAAAAGTGTAACATGTTTTTTCAAAGCATTCTGCTATTTGTTGCAGGAAGCTGCAGAAATTTGCATGCAAAATTATGTTCATGGAGATAGATTATATATGTCACATGGCAGAAAATAAGAATAGGGCTCTGATGTGCTTGCACATCTCCACAAAAAAAAAGCTGCTGTGACTAGGCTTTACATGGACTTGAGATATGAGTGTTGGGCTGTGCAATGACACAGGGGACAAGTATGTTGCCCTCAAAGCTTGTCACGTGCCTCGACACTTGTTGGTCAAGTTATGGTGTCCAAACCCGTTCAAGGCCCCCTGGCAGTCTGTTGACCTTGTAGTTTATTATCCAAGAGACTGTAATGCATGTTCGAAATGAGATATTGAGTGATTGCTTTTTGCATTTATATTAATTTTGTTTGCAGGCGCTGAGAACTGTCAGCTAGTGCCATGGTTTATTGAAGTGCACCAGGGATTCTAGGCATTGTTGAAAGTTTGCATGGAAGGTCTCTGGGGATGTGGGTTTCAGCTTGCGTGCGAGATCTTCTATTGTCTTATGTACATTTATGTCACTGATTTAATGTGTTTTATTGGGTTTTCATTTTTCCACTAGCTGCCATTCTGTCTTCTCAAGTTTGAAAGATACAGCTGCTTTTTTAATTTATTTTATTGTGTGTTTTCCTTTTTCCACTAGCTGCCATTCTGTCTTCACAAGTTTGGAGGATACAGCTGCTTTCAAGTCCTTGCGCAAGGGTGGCATTTTCTCAAGCTCAATGAAATTGACAATAAACTATTGTGTTTTTTAGAAAAGAAAGGTAATCTCACTCTCATAGGTGTTGTTCAAAAGTACTGCAGTCACACCCACACTGCTGAAAAGCACAGTGATAAAACTTTAAGAACATTGGTGCAGGAAAAAGGTTTCCCTGCCATTTCCTCTAAGTTTTTATAATTATAATAGAACGAATCAAATAACAAGGTTATACCAAATGACAAAGGTAATCCTACAGCGAGTGGAACTTTTCATACTAACTTACTATTCAATTTACGTGACTTGTTAGAGTGATTTGTTCAAGCAGATATTTTAGAATCATTTCAGGTAAGGGCAGACATATCAAAACAAACACTGCAATTATCAAGTCCATAGCAAAACAGAAATGCAGTCTATCTGAGCATTAGTAACATTTACAAAACAGCATTGACAAGTGGCATGCCCAGATAAATTTTAAAGAGGAGGTAGGCTAGCATTGCGTTAACATGGCCACATTACTCATGTACCAGTGATCACAGCACAGCGGCACCAAAGGAATGTTCATATTGCGCTGCATGGTGGAGCGCAACAATATGGCTCCTAGACAATCTGGCCTAGGAGCATTTCGTGAACTTTCAAATCAAATCGTTCCTTCATCGAAGTACCATTGCCCCTGTTCCATTGACGGCCAAGTATTGGCAAGACCAATTTCTTTTTTTCTTTTTTGTGATGGAGACATGCTTTACGGCATAATGTTTAGTATGTATTATATGTTTGTTGCAAGGCCTGTGTTGTGTGTAAATTGAAGCAGTGTTTTGTGGTACCCGTTGCCGTGTACCCAGCGATCATGGCAACTCGTGGCATTGTAAAGGTGACCAGCTTGCACTACGAGATGGGAGCTTTCTGCTTGCAAGCCAAGTCCATACCAAAAGTGGTGGGCATCTGCTTTCATCACTGCAAAGGGATAAGTTTGAACACGGTGCACCGAACTTCAACAATATAGTTGTGCGATACCTTGTGTTGGCACAGCTATATTAGACACAACACTCAAGAGAGGACATACCAGATGCTAAAGTTGGCTTAGTGAGGTTAAGATACTGGGCAGAATGACATGTAGGCAAGGGAGCTGCCGCCTTCACTTAAGACGAGGGATGAAGTTAAAATATAATCTGTAAAAAGCTCTTCTTTTGTTTCTTTTGCGTTTTTCAATAGCATTCATTCTTCTAGGAAGAGGAGCATAAGGATTACAACTTTAATATCAACATTGTTTAATCATCATATCAGCCTATTTTTATGTCCACTGCAGGACGAAGGCCTCTCCCTGCGATGCACGTGAAAGCGCTGTCCATCTCCTTTGATCCTTACACATTCATAAAAAATTATGAACTGCCACACATGTGCGACAGCACGAAAAGAGACCGAAAGGCTTGGTAGGAGTTGATGCAAATATTATATATAATCTTTTTTTTTTCTCTCCGTATAAATACAAGGTTTGCAAGAAGCGAGCGAGTGCTTGGGCCAAGGGGACATCCTCAGTTGATCTGTAGGGTGGTCAGCATGCCTTCTAGCAGCTTCACTTGGGAGTCTTCACACTGTTTCTCCTGCAAACGAGAGCCAGAGGCCAATGCTGAGAGAGGCTGACAAAGCTGCTGTTTCAGAAACATTCTCACACTATGAGGTGTTCATTAAAAAGGTCTAACTAAGCACAAGGGACTCTTGTAGATTTCCTAGATTGTGTATTGATTACTAATCAATTTGTCAGTTGAGTCCATACACACACTAAACATTTCCAATAAAGCAACATGCCAGCTTGAATGGCAGCTAAGTATTTCTGAGTAGAACTGGGTTTACTAAGCCACGAGTTTACCCCCACCAGTACCATACCCAGCCAGTGCATGCTTTTAGTGAATTTACAGAAATTACGAGCAGAAGCATTTCGCATGCTGAGTGAAAAAAAAAAAAAAATACTGAGTATTTTCAGCTTGCCACACATTTGCATGTGAAAATATATAGACATCAATCTCTCAAGACACATTTTAACAAGTGCACATATTGCAGGTGCAGCCCTAGCTTGGACACTCAACTAAACTCGAGCACAGCAGAGCAATCCAAGTTATAACCAAGCACAGGACTTTGAGCATCACATGGCAGTGGGAAAAACTGCATACACATGCTGCAATTGCAGCAACATTGATACACTCGTAACTCATTACCTCGGCTTACTGCCATTGCTTGAAGTGCCACCGTTAGGTCTAAGCTCACACATCACAGGCTACCTCCACCCATATGCCCCAGCAGGCATTCACATTACGATTATGTGTAAGCAGCATTTTTCTTAAGTTCTATGCCCATAAGCAGAAGCAATAACTTCCAATTTTCAGCAGCCTGTGCAATAATCAGGTGCACAAAATGTGTGAACAAACACTTGGCAGTGTTTGGTTATTGTGAGAAAGGCAACAAAATACCTAGCTGAGGTCAGTTTTCCATAAATTACTTTTACGGTATGCCTATTGTCATTTCTATATGTCAACTTGCAACAGCAATGTTGCATGATGTAAGCTTCTGCATTGCACACAAACTCAAGAAAAGCAAGCAGTTTGAGAAAACTGCATGTCTGGTACACATAGATGTATTATCAGCATAAATTGAAATGCAAGTACAGTACAGACCACCTATAACGTAACCGCTTATACAGTTAAACCTGGATATAACGAAATTGATAAATTCCCGAAAAACTTCGTTATAAAGAGGATTTCGTTATATGCAGGTTCGGTGCGAAAATTCGAAAAAGAAACGCTTAACGTATTTTACTCGATTCTAACGCGCCCTCGATTGTAACGTGCACCCGTTTACCGTTTTCGTCGAAGCACTCATCCTTGGAATGTCACACCAGGTACTGGATGCGTGGACGCATGTCATTTCGCACAAGCGCGGGGCATCGCAAACCAAGAGCGAGCGTCACGATGGCGTCGTAGCGTCGTATAGTGTTACTGTAGAACCCCACTGTTTAATCCCCAGGTAATGCGTTTTCCCGGCTGTTACGTCGTTTTCGGCCGGTCCTGGCACAGCTCCCATAGAACCCAATGCATTGGTAACCCCGCTGTTGCGTCGCAACTGTGGGACCGTTCCCGCATCGTACGTTGCGAACTGCCACCCCGCGCCGGCCCGAGCGGCCATCTTGACTTTTCATGTCGCTTGGCTTGGTGTCTTGAGGATAGCATTGGCCGCCCAAAGTGCCGGGGGCAACAACTATGACATATTTTCGGTTTCCGCCAGCAAAAGTATGGCCATTGAGATCCGTATTTGCTATCTAAAGATGGTGTCTATGACGCGTTGTGGCCCTAAAATTGGTTTTGGCTCATAGATGTTCCGTATAAAGTCCAAGGGCGATAACGCTGTCGCCGCGCGCCGTATGCTGTATGTGCGAGTGAAAAAGTGCGAGGGGAGCCGAAGAACGAACCTAAATCTCGCGTGCGCCTTCTTCCGTTGCGCTCGAGGCACCGGCGAGGGAGGGGGGGCGCGGGGGTAGCGGGCAGCGTTGTACTGTACTCTGGCATCAACTGCGTACTGCGCGGCGGCAGGCGGTCGCGCGGGCCGTATCTTCAAAGCGATCTGCGTTGAGGCAGAGTCTAGGCAGTGTAGGTGCGTCGGCGGCTCGTAGCTTTGTGCGTGCTGTGCGTTCTCGGCGCTCAGTTCGCATTGAAGCGATAGACAACAGCACGAAGGTCACTTCGCTCGCTTCTGCAGCGGCGCTTCCACACGCCGCCAGCGTTTGACAGCACGTGTCCGCGCTCATCGAGTGTGATGTGTCAGAGCGTCTGCCAGCACGTCGGCAACATCAACTGGAAAAGGGGAGTACCGGCTTGGCAGGCTAGGTCAGCTGCAGCAAGCAGCAGGATCAGGTTTGAATGAGAGGGGGAAAGGTCACGCCTGCGGCGGCGAGATCGCCGGGTCGAGGGATGCAGGCCCACCTCGCATACGCTCGCACGCACGCACATGTGTGCTCGCTTCGCAGTCCGTCGCGGCGGAGAAGGTGCTTCCAGGTTGCTGCTCGAGCAAAAATGACAAAATTTGGGGCGAAATCTCTAGGTTGTCGGCGGGGAAAATTCGTTATATCGAGAGGGTCTCCCGCTGCCACTTCGTTACGTAGAGGTCTCAAATACAGTGAAAGCTCGATGATACAAATCTCACGGGGTCACGAAAAATATTCGTATTAGCCGAAATTCATATCATCGAAACACAATTAAAACTACAGTCGAATCTCGATAATTCGAACTCGAAGGGGCCCGAAATAAAATAACGTATTTTTGAAATATTCGTGCACCATAGCACGATGCACGAACGGTGCGAGTCGTGAAATATCGCGGCACGCAAGCGCATAGCAAGCACGGGCCACGAAACTGCCCACGCCGGCTAACAGTCGCTTCCCGATAACGGCAGAAAACGAAGCTTCAGGGAGCGAGCGGCGCCGGCACACGGGTGCGCGCGGAGACCTTCGAAGGTGAGGGAGGAGGGCGGCAGGGAAGCGGATTTGGCCGCGTCAACTCCGCCGCTTCGGTGGCTCCCCTCGCCCTCCCTCTCAACTCCCTCGTAGCTCTCTCACCTTCGACTCCGTGCGCACATCTCCGTGCGCGCCCGCCGCCGTGCTGGCGCCAACTTATTTTAGCCGCTCCCTGAAGTTTCGTTTTCTGCCGTTATCGGGAAGCGAGCGTTTGCGGACGTGAGCAGTTTCGTTGGCCCGACTGCGCCTCCGCCGCTGCTTCCCTCTGCACTGCTGCCGCAGCGTGCAAGGTCAACATGTGACTAGAAAATAGAGGAGAAGGGTTCACTGCCATTTTATCCGCGTGGCTGAGACGTCGGCACTAGTGTGTGCTAGAATACGGTTGTCTAGAACACTCTAGTCGGCACGTACACGCTTGTTCCGGTGCGATGCAGAAACGGCGACCTTGCAATTCGAGAGAGGGTGAAATTTCCGCCGCGGGTTCTTTTTATTTTTTTTTCCCCCGTTCCTTCGCGCGCGACATTGAGGGGTCTCTCCTGAGCTTTTGTCGGAGCAATGCCGGTCGGAGGTGCCGCCGCGTGATTTGGCGCGCTGCTAAGAGCATTGTCGGTGCGCGGTATGTTCGAAATAAGCGTATTCGAATTAACGAGATTCGACTGTAGCTAAATTAAAGAGTCAGAGGTGAACTCACTCAGGCACATGTACGTAAAAAGCATTTATTTCTTGAAGAAAAAGTCTCTAATGTCCTTCTATCTCGGTAGACAATCCTATCTCGGTAGACATAGCTCGCTGCGACTAGGTAAAATGGCGCAAACACAAAGAACGCGGCCCGAAGCACAGCAGCCACTCCGTCCGATGGGCGGCCGCCGAAAAGTAGGATAAGTACAAAAGCGCCACCGCTTCAAACTTTTCGCGCCCAGTCGCGGAGTCCGCGCCTCCGCACCAAAAGATAACGGGAGAAAGCGCGTGACTGCGCGTTGTTCTCTTTCGCGGCCGTCAGTGGGGCGGCGTTTATTCGTATCAACCGACGCAGGCCGAAAATCTATTCGTAACAACCGTTCTCTAGCACGTTGCAAAGTAATGGGGCTCGGCTGGGACCACAGAAAAATTCGTATCATCCGGAAATTCGTATTAGCCGTGATCGTATCATCGAGCTTTTACTGTACATGTTCTTCTATGGAGTAACGGCAGGGAATAGAAAAACTTCGTTATATACAGGAATTCGTTATATGGAGGTTCGTTAGAAGCAGGTTAAACTGTAGTGCAGGACCGAATATAATACGGTCTTTTCAGACTCCCGTTAATTTTTCCATAGCACTCTATGTATACGCGTATCGCTTAGGATATATCGATATATATCGATACGCGCGGATATATCGATACGCGTATCGCTTATAGTGCAGTTGCGGGACACGAAATCGACTCTTCTTCAAGCGGATGACTGCTTTTTCAGCTGCAGCCGCTATTTCGAGTCCGTCCTCGCCGTCATCGTGAGCACCAAAGAAGCGGCGCAGCAGGTCTGTCGCATCCAGCGCTTGTGCGGGCGTCGGTTCGTCGGGTTCGCCAACATTAGGCTCCGGGGTGTCGACACATTCGTCACTGTCGTCATTATGCACCCCCGTCACCGCGCGCACAATTTCCGCATCTGACAACTCTTCGGTTGTCACCGCGTCAGCATCGGCACCGACGAGAAGTGCCCCGCTCACAGGAGTGCCGCTTGCTCTGATTTCTAAAAACCAGTTGAACACCGCCTTCTCGACAGCTTCGAAGGCGGGGGCTCGCAGCTTCATTCGGTCGCCTTTGACGCCACGTGCAACAGCGCCGGTAATAGCTTCTCTCTTGCTTAAGATCGTCGACAGCGTGCTCAACGATACGCCGAAATCTTCGGCCACTTTTTTTTTCTTGACGCTGGATTCAACGGCTTTCAGCATTGCCGACTTCTGCTCGATTGTTATAGTTTTGCGCTTACGTTTGCCGTTGTCCATCTCGTGTCCATCTCGTGTCGGAGGAGGAGGTCAGATGCGCGGGTGGGTCAATGAGTTCCACAGGAGAGGGGAGGCCGGCTGACGCGCACGCTCGCGCGAGTTGCTGCGTGGGCGAGTCCATTAGTTCCTGAGGAAAGGGGAGGCAGGGAGACGCGCACCCACGCGCGTGTTGGCATCCGGCTCCTGGGGAGCGCAAGGCGCGAGTTTTGAATTACCGCAGCCGTGATGGGACGTAAACGCGGGAATACTGGTTACAGTGCGGCTGCCTGGAAGTTCGGCAGTCAACCTAGACGGCAAACGCTCCCCTGAAGCCACAAATACTGTATTTACTCGAATCTAATGTGCACTCACTTTCCGATAAAACAGGTCTAAAAATTGCGTGCGCGTTAGAATCGAGTACGACCCTAAATCTGTGTTACTATATAGCCGTCGGCATTTCGAAATGGCCACCTCGCACGCGCGTCAACCCTAGCTACTCTCGAGCCTAGCTACCATAGCTTCCTCCATGTGCTGCAGTACACGTGCTTAGGCAATAGTCTACCGTCTGTCGTCACATTCTCTGCGTCTGCTCTATCAGCATGAAGTACCGAGTTCATCATGATGCCACATTTAAAAGGAAAGTGATCATGTGTGCGGAGACGGACGGAAATCGGGCTGCATCACGGGCGTTCGGAGAATCCGAAACTTGCGCTCGGGACTGGCGCAAACAGAAGAAGAGAATTTTCGCCAGCAAAGCAATGCGGAACGGTTTCAGTGGACCGAAGCTGGACGTAATCTGCGGCGATCCACTTCGGCGCTACGATCGCCTTGGCCCTATCTTGAAAGCAATCTGCGATGGGGAAAGTCTGCCGCAAGCCGAGTTTTCGTGTGTCGCGTTGAAGCGAGAGGCATGATAGCACGAAGGTCAATTCGCTCGCCGCGCTTCGTCACTCGAGCATTTTGACATTCGTTTTGACTCGAGCATTCGTTTCCGCGGTCAACGAGCGAGATGTGTTCATGTTTGCTTGTACGCGCGCGACACCGTGCTTGTTCATTTATTTAGTAAGCAAATACGGAACCTAGAGCAGCACGGTGACAGCGACGGCAGAAATGCGCCTGGAGTGTCCATTTTCGCAATAAAATAGTTGTTTTGGTTATAGTGCGGTACCGCTTAAAGTGCGGGTATTCACGACTCCAGCGACTTACGTTATAAGTGGTCTACACTGTAGTTGCTGAAATCAGTTTCCAAAAGTGCTGTATTGCTGGGCACCATCCAGTGACCTTCGGTCAGGATCAAATTAACGAGAAGTCTACTACAGTAGCAGAACTTATCACAAATTTTAATTCACATTCATGCAATCAAAACTTTTTTACACTGTCGCCATCCTGCTATGTTTGTGTGAAACCGAATTTCTCAATTTGAAGCGTCTTCTGAAAGCTACAGAACAGCGTAGAAAAAATATTGCGCACAAATATGAACACTTTCCTTATATCTGGAAGCAGCTTATCTCCGAGTTGAAGTCTCTACATTGTCTACAGTTTAGGCCTAATCCCTTTCCAAGTAAATTCCATAACACAAATGTGAAACAACCACTCCATAAAGCTCTTCAGTGCTCGTTCAACTGTGTTCTTGGGCAGCCATTATGAGGCAAGCTCAACATATAATGGCAACCACTTTAAAAAAAAGATTTCTTCTGGTTCTTGTGCTAATTGGCCCAAGCGAGCACCGCTGTAGTGGAAACCTTGTCAAATGTTGTGCTTGTGCAAAAGCAATGCAGGTGAAGTGGTAAGGCTGTTCAAATAACACACAATGCCTTAATTATAGCAGCGCAGAGCCTTTGTTAATATGTAATGCCACACAGTAAAGAACAAAATTGCTTTGTTTTAAAAGCATGCAGCAATGACACAGAAAGCACTTTCTCTCTTGAAGGCTGAAACATTCCGTATGCAGGGTAATATATACTTTTTTTTTGTATGATTTACGTATAATAATTTTTACACAGAATCTATATGGATTAATTAAAATTAAATTATGGGGTTTTACGTGCCAAAACCATTTCTGATTATGAGGCACGCCGTAGTGGGGGACTCCGGAAATTTGAACCACCTGGGGTTCTTTAACGTGCACCTAAATCTAAGTACACGGGTGTTTTCGCATTTTGCCCCGATCGAAATGCGGTCGCCGTGGCCAGGATTCGATCCCGCGACCTCGTGCTCAGCAGCCCAACACCATAGCCACTGAGCAACCACAGCGGGTAGAATCTATATGGATTACATATACCTATGTAGATTCTATATAATTGTATGGAAGACATTTGGAATTGTAGGTCTGCATACAGAACATTTCAGTAGGAATATGCAACTGCAAAAAAATTTTGGACAGTGCATAAAGCCTAGTTTTGGATAGCGTAGATATAGAGCAACCTCCATGCAAATTTTGTTAGAAATACAAGTAGATGCATCACAAAATGCTAGAAAAATAGCCTTTCTTGATACCAAAACTAAAAAAAACACTGCCATTACTATTTGCCAGAAATGACTCAATACTCTGAAGATTAAGAACCAGCACGGCACCTGGGCATGACCTCCGAGTTGGGTGGCACATACGGCATGCTAGGGATCTCTGAGGCAATGTTCTAGGAGTAGTGTCATACATGCAAACTACCATGAGCCCGCGTCATCTGCCTGAGTGATGTCTAAAGGCTACTAATAAATTATACAATTACCCATCCTCCAGTTTTGCCAAAATTGCTTTGACATGATGTACTGCTCATTTACAACCATCTCGTCAAAGCTACATTTTGTTGCCATTGCTGAGTAACGAGCACCAAGGTTAATGTTGTGACGCTACACATCCTATAAGTACAACATCACCAAGTTGGTTACAGCGACTGGTTGCAACCAGTAAAACCACATACTTCATTCAATGTTCACGTCAGAGACAGAAGGCACTGTGCAAACAAGACGAGAAGAAAAGCTGCAAGAAAAGCTTCACCGCCCTTTGTTGTACTTACTTGGTACTTTTTTGTGATTTGTTGAGATGCCCAAGCTGCGTATCGCTGGTTGTCCTTTTTCTTCTGTACAGAACTCTTGGGGTGAGAGCCGATGTGACTGGCAGCCTGCGAAGCACAGGCACATCACCAGTTAGCTAAATGTGACAACACTAAAATTATAACCAAAATCACTCCAAGTCACTCAAAATGTCACTAATATCTGCAAAGCTGCATTCAAACTTAATTAATGTTACAACATACCCATGCACAGAAAGAGACCCATCAGCTCTCGTTTCAAACTCTCATTTCCTCTCTATCTAATACTACTGTCACTGTTTTTTTTTTTTAAGTGTGCCATTCTGGAGCAGTACTACAGTACAAGCAACAAAGAACGATAGTGTGAACAGGAGTCACTGTCAGAAAGTTTAAGGGGCTTTGAAGCACTTTTCTAACTAATCACAGAATGGCCTCACTATTAAAGGATGTCGTCTTATGAATATCATGCCGCAAAAATATTTCGAATCCTTCAACTATAAGTTAACTTATTGCACCAATACCCAGCTTTCTCTCTCCTCTCTTTTCGTCTCCACTAGCGATCTTGAAGCTACACAGGGGAGAAGCCAAAAGGGCAAAGCACTGCGCAAAGGTTGAGTGTAGCGGCGGCGAGAGGGCTCGTCATGGCACCCTGTGGCGCCCAGTGTAGACCATGCTACGCAGCACGCCGCTACTTTCTCAGAAGCTACGTGCAGCAGGCGTAGCTGCGCGTAATTCTTGCGTGTAGAGCGGCAGTGCAAAGATGAAATGATTTTTCCGTCTTTTTGAGATCGCAGACACATATAGTTTCATTTACCTAACTAAAAATTAGCTATTATGTTTTATTGAGAATGCTCTCCACGAAATTAGTAAATAGCATTGGTGGGCCCAGCTGCTTGCAGTGGCGCTGCATGACGACATTGCAGAAGCAAGAGCAAGCGATTTTATAGCTGTGTTTGACACGAGATTGTAAATTCCCCGCTACATGCAGTGCAGTAATATTTGGCTCACATGTTCACAGCAGCCTCCATGTCACATCGGCAACATTTTCTTACAATGTTCACGAAGTGTTTCAGGGCCCCTCTAAAGACAGTCGTACTTCTGCGCACGAGTAATACACAAATTCTTTATCAGAACTTGCAAATATGCGACTTGGAGCCAAACATCATAGTTTACATATGGCAAAATATTTGATAGATAAACACTAGCTCTCTATCAGTTGGGTGTCTATGTGGACACTTTTCTTTCTATGAGATAAAAATTATTTTAAGATGAAAGCAATAGTTTCATTGTGAAGAATAAACAGAGCTAGGCTTACTTCTGACTGACTCACTAGCTTCGACTTGTTTACTTCCAGATTTTTGCAAATAAACATGTCCTTTTTTGCAGTGTTTAATGCAGCAGCTGCAACTATATCCACTCATGCTCCCAAAAATGTACAATGTCTGCTTTCAGCTATTAGCCAATTAATATTCACGTAATAAAAGCAAACATACAAATTACATCTTACCAAGAATAGTCCGTAGAGTGCTCGGATGTTGTTTGGATTCAGCTTGACTGCTTGTGCAAAGTACGACCTTGCCAGCTCCATTGTTTCCATGTTGCCTATTGTGTACTGTATCTGTGGGGAAAGGAAACAAATGAATTTAAGCTTGAACTTCACAACATCGCGTAGCAATTTCAATTACTTCAAATGTGTCTGAAACATTAGCAGCCAATTAATGAGAGGCTACATCAGATCAGGAAGCATGTCTTGTAGCAACGTGTTATTTTATTTTCTTCTTCTTCTGGGGTTTTACGTGCCAAAACCAGTTCTGATTATGAGGCACACCGTAGTGGAGGGCTCCGAATTAATTTTGACCACCCGGGGTTCTTTAACGTGCACTACAACGCAAGCACACGGGCTTTTCATTCTGTCCCTAGCGCCAAGTGGTCAGCCCTGACAAAAATTATGTGTAACAGTGTGGGCACAGCAATGATAATCGCATCGAGTGACCTATACCATCAAAAACAGCATGCAACAGCATGTGTATGCTGGTGGCAAGAGCTAAATATAATAAGTGCTGGAAAAGTACCATAACAAAATCCGGCTTTTGTACTTTTTAGGAAAACAACCGCAGAGAATGTGCAGCTAGCACTTTCGATGTTGTGCTCTCTGGGCAAACTTTATCACTACAAATATTGCGTGCATTGTATATCACCATGGAATTACAAAGCCATGAATTTCTGCATGTAAATTTGGCTTCTCTGCATTAATAAGAGCGGTTAACGCTGACAGTGCCGCCATTTCACTATCGCGCAATTATAATGCCAAACAGTCTATATGATTGAAACAATATGCAGTATGGTGTAACTTTGTGGAAACAACGTAAAAACCCTCAAGCTACGAAAAGGCAAGAAGTGAACGGAAGGGAATACAATCCTGGCTCACAAAGCCAGGTAACTGAACCAATCTATCGTACAATGCTCAAGTAAACAAAATGCCACTTTGCTTCCAATTCGCGACGCTCCCATCATGATTGTAGTCCCGGAGTTCCCTCTGGCAAGGTTGTGTGAAACATTTTTGCGTAGCGCAAGTACACAGGAAGGACGAAAGGATACACAAGACAGAGCACTCTGTCTTGTGCCCCCCCATCCTTTCGTCTTTCCCGTGTTCTTGCGCTAAACAAACCGTTCTCTCAAAATGCCATACCAACAAACTCAAACAGTCACGATTTGTATGAAACTTCACAATCCTAAGCTGTAAGCAAAGCAGGTGTACCTCTGCGTAGCGCTGGTAGTAGAGGTGGTTGTGTGGATTGCAGAGGATGAGCTCCTCGAGGCAGAAGGCGGCACGGGCAAGGTCCTGTTCCCGCAGGTACAGCCCGCACAGCTGCAGCCAGGCCTCCTGGTCGCCCATGAAGCGGCGCAAGTAGTCGCTCAGCTCGCGCACCGCTTCCCCAACCATCTGCTGTGACAGCAGCACTGCCACTCGTCGCTTGTGCACTGCAGAGTTTGCCTCATCCTGAGCCAGCAGTGCATCGTACTGCACATACGCCTCGTCGTACCTGCATCAAGCCAAAGCAACCGACAGCGTTGCAGCAGCCTTGCCAGAAGGTACAAGCTGACAGTTAAGTTCCTACCAACCTGCAAACTTTCAAGTTCCTAAAAATCCTGCAGACCCAACAAAGGGGGGTAGTAATAGCAAACACTTTTTTTTTTTTGCTACGAGAGTGTACTTTTTTAGGGATACTTAAGAACTTTATTAATGATGATTTACCTTTAGACATAAACAAGCAGCAGCAAATTTACCAGAGACTGACAAGCAACACACTGCTTATATAACAGTAATTTTTTTTTCACCGACATTGCTGTTGAGATCGCCTGCTTCAGCAACTGGTCTGAATAAAGTTGCTCGAAACAAGTGCCCCTCTGGTACATAACCATCTGGCGCTGGCACAAGAGAGTAGCACAGATACCACCAAATATCTTTTTTTGTTAATTTTTTTTGCGTGCATTTTATTGCATCGTTGTGCCACACCATTATTTCAATGCCTTCAAAACTTTTTCGTCAACAGACTTTTCGTAAAACATGACGCAACATCTGTAACACCGTAGAACAAGCTTAAATTTGTAAACTTCATGGAAAATACAGATTTCGAAAGTATGCGGTTAAGGCACTTGACTGGGCTGATCACCAGCTTTAATCTACAAACTGTTGGTTTCACTGGTTGTTCTGATTCACAGGCGTAAGACATAAGAGGTGGGGAAAAACTACACAATCTGAATGACTTGTTCTTATTGGCAGTTATTGACAGTAGGAAGGTAAAGCCTATGCTGTAAAGAACGTGATTTAAACCAATAATACTCTTGCTGTCTTTCACTACTAGCACTTCCGTACTGTGGCTTTCATTATGGCCAGTCAACAAACTTGGTTACGGGTTACAAGGATTGGTTATTTAAGGTCCAGTGGACTGCACAAAGGCCCTTTCTGCTGATGAGATGCTGGCACCTGGGCTGCACATTACGCTGGTTGGCAATCTCATGTGTCTTCGTACATTTCTGCTCATATTTAGCCGTGTTTTTGTATATTTTTTTTGTAATTTTGTTATGCAACTGTTCACTATCTTTTGCATTTGTTATTGTTTATTTCTTTCTTTTTTTTTGCTCTTGCGCTGTTTCTCCCATGTAAAATACCTTAACCCCCTATATACTGCCATTTGAGTGACTGTAGATATGTAAATAACTAAATCTAAAACATATACACAAGAACGCAGTTTTTGTTTCTTTTTTGTTTTTAATTTCCTTGCCACAAAAGAAGTTGCCCCTTTACAAAATGTCCCCACAAGGAATGATGGATCAATTGTACGCAAGAATCATTTGTTGACAACATGAAACATTTCCCATAAGCAAGAGAACAGGCACTTTCAAGACAACCAGCTCTTGCTTGACATAATTAGCATGTTCCAGTCGTGTGCAGCAGTACTGCATGGTTCCTGCATGTGCACTGTGCAGAATGCATTTTCCAGAAATTAGGCCCAATTTCACAAAATTTTCTACAGTTACACACATTCCTGCAAAAGTGAGGTCTCATTAGGAGCTTGCAGTGATTGCTCACAATGATTTAAGCACCATGAGCACGTCAGCCACTGTAGGGCCAGTAGATGCATGGTACAAGTTTGTTCCACAAATACACAACACCACGGGGCAATAATGAAAATGCCATTACATAACAAATGTGTGCCCCTTTCTTCTACTTCGATCTACTTCTAATTTCAGTACTCGGATAGGCAACCGTTCTTACAGCATAATATGTGTGCTGCATTAGTTAATAATGGTTAATCAGTTCTACGGAAACCCGCAATGTGGAAGAAGAAACATGAACGGGAAAACTTGCCACCTACACGATAATAGTCAAAGCTACCTGTATCAGTTTCCTTTGTAGCTTCAGCTACTGCCTGTTGGAAGACAAATTTTGCTTAAAAATTATGGGGTTTTATAATTACGCCAAAACCACGATCTGATCACAAGGCACACCGTAGTGGGGGACTACGGAATAATTTGGACCACCTGGGGTTCTTCTACGTGCCCTTAAATCTAAGTATGCGGGTGTTTTCGCATTTCGCCCCTATCGAAATGCGGCCGCTGTGGCCGATATTCAATCCCGCGACCTCATGCTTAGCAGTCCAACACCATAGCCACTAAGCAACCACGGCAAACGACAAATTTTGCTTTTCATAGGTATAACAGTTACAGCTAGTTTACTCATGCCCCCTGTAGTTCATGGTTCAGCAGGGGTAAAACATCCTCCTCACATGTGAAAAGCAAGGCAACAGCACCGTTTGCCCTTGATTTCCTGGAGTTTAGCTGCAAACGTAACCCAATGATAGACCATCTGCCACACTTCTGGGCATGAAAATTTTCATTGAAATTGTCAGAAAGAACCCATCCGTTTTTCTAATGAACAGCTAGAGGGCACACTACAGCCGCATTTCTCCCGGATGCTCGGAAGAAGCTGTATACTTTATGGTTAATTACTACCTCAAGACTGCTTTGTTTCTTTCTTAAGAACCTGATAAACACACTGACTTTATTTATAAATTCTCGGAAGCACTTACTTTTCAAGTGCTTCCAGCTGCATCGCTTCCAGCTTCTTCACTCGTAAACTCCCAGGAAACTCTTCGCCCAGTTTGTTCAAGCACTCCTGCAGGAAATTCAAGGTTTATTATCAGTCCCGAGCGCAACATACAAGGCTTTGGTCGTCGAGAATGCGTTTCCCACCTTTGCGAGCGCCATTTCGTGACAGTCTAAGGCTGCTATGCACACTTGTTCGTAGACAACCCATTCTGGAACGGAAGCACGACCGACAGTCAGGCAAGCTGTACCAATTAGTGGCCGTATCCGTGCTTACAACCTCCACTCGTTCGGAGCTCCGACTTACTTTCGTCACCCAGCTTTTTAATATTCTTGGCGATCACACTATGCCACAACTCGACCGTCTCTTCCGACCTCCTGTCGTTCTCTTCTCTCCACTGCCGCAGTGTTTCCCGTGCATCTGTAATGAATGACGCTCTACAGTCAGAAACGTGTGCATTGCAAGCAATGCTTGCTTGCGTCGTTTTCTACTTACTATCCACCTCATCTGCAAAAAGAGCGGAAGACGTTACACGTGTGCTTTACCGTCGGACACTTTGCGCTAATGCGATTCGATCGGCGTAGTTTAGGTCACAAAATATGAATCAAGCAAGTCGAAACCTGCGGCAGCTTCTACTTGATTCCCATCCGTCCGGAAAACCCCACCGCGGTATCGCCCGTACGCAGTGAAAAATTTGAGGCGATGTTTCCAGCGACATTTTTTCATGTTATGTAACTATATTTGCCAAGCAGCAGCGGTACCAGGAAAAGGAAACATGCGAGCGCGTTTTCCGGCACAGGTGTCGGGCTGTGCGGCAGAGCACAGCCCATCATTTTGTCGTAACCTAATAGCTATTTATTATTAAATCCCCACAAGATTTTCTAGCCAGCCTCCTTTAAGTTCAAACGAGGTGGAAAAGGCTAGTGAATAAAACTGAGAGTGCTCCTGTGGTAGCGTCAACACATACCTTCCCAGCTCAAGCGATGGAAGTCGATGGTGCCGGCAGCCATTTTTAATGAATAAAGTAAGAGAGAGTGAGAAAGAAAATAGAAGCGTGGATGAGTAGAGTGACCTGAAAGGAGGGGGGAAAAGTCCCCAATGGCAAGACCGGCATGTGACGCCATCAAATACTGTCTGTCTGTTTTTTTTTTTTTTTTTTTTTGTTAGTCATTACTTCATTTTTCATTTGCACAAGATACATTTCGCTCGATTCTATTCCTTTCTTGTCATGCACCGTTCACCGCCGGCCGACCCTGGTGGTGACGTAAGTGGAGCGCCGTTCGGACCATAGAGTTTCATGGTTCGGACCACTGACACCTGCGCTCTGCTATGCTTTGCTCAGGAACGTCGCTTCGTACTTACCAGTGCAAAGGGGAACACTCTCAATTTACGACAATCACTCGGCACTTCTCTTCTTTTTCACACGGCCGTGTGTCTTTTATTGCGACATGACGGACAGCACGCCGTCATGCTGCCTTGCTAACATGGCGCAAAGGCCTCCAGATGCTCCGGAGACGCGCAGTGCTTTTGACGACGAAGCCAGACGGCTGCATCAAAAGAAAATTCCGGCAGAAACCATCCCAGAGCAACTGCAGCAGTTAAATCGATCACGTGCTACGTCCGACCATGTCACTTCCGTGTGTTGTTAGAAAAAGGGGCCCAGATACCACCGCTCAGGCACAACTGCCAATTTTTATTGTGATTAGCATTCTCTAGGAACTTCGCCCAGTTTGCGGCATGCCTATCTGCATTTCTGTCCTCAGCCCTCAGCTAACCGTTTTCGCACATGCTGTGCCCAAACGAACCATGGTTCGAAACCAACCGTCAGACCAACTCGTCACTAGATAAGTAACACTGGGGCTGCTCTTCAATGAACCTCTTTGACACCGTCTTGGGTCATGCAGCAGTGACAGCTTCAAGAGGAAGATAGGTGTCGACGTTATGATTAGCATACATAACACATCATCATATCCATCTGCTGCGCCCCCGAAGTAGTAATCTACGAAATTCTGTTTAGCTGTACCAAGTGTAGATTGGCCAAACTGGCCACTGCCACAAGCAACAGCAGGAACTCGAAGAGGAAATTTCGACTACGGCCGACTGCATACATGCCTCATACACAATGCATTTCAGCAGTGGCAATTCAGTGTCGCTAAATTGCTTCAATGCTAATCGCATTAACGTAAACCTTCATCGCGAGATTGGCACTGCCAGAATGTTTAAAACAGCTTTCTGTATAAAACTAGGGTGTGCGAATATTTGTAGCTCTTGAATAGAAAATCGAATAGTGTGCTATTCAATTCGGTCTTCAAATCAGATAGTCACTATTCGTAAATGCTAATATATTTTTTAAATACTTCAAGAAGTCAATTGCACCCAAATAAACCTAACATTGGAGCAAATGTACAGTAAATTTTCACCCCCACGGAAATAGCATGGACATAAAACACGAGAACTTGTGCAGTGGAGCAGGCTATGTCACTTCGGTAACTATATAGCTGTGCGGTGATCATTCGCACTCTCCGAAAAGCCCTGTGCATGCTAAAAAACTTGTTTGCCTCTAATGCTCCATTTGTGCTCTCTTAGCAAAGAACGCTTTACAAGTTATAACCTACTTATGTAATAACAGAAACTTACTAACTTAAATACTGGAATGTGAACATCGTTTTATATTGTGATAACGGCTGTTCATTATTCTGCAACTATTCTATATTCAATTCGATATGCATTCGGTTTCAAAAACCACTGTTCACACACCCCTATATAGAAATAACCAACCTCAACTTCTCACAGTATTTTCTGCCAGCTGAAGGCGCGTCAACAAGGGGGTTTATTTAATTTAGCCCAAAAACCAGTAGGTACTCTTCTTCAGAGTGGTTAAGCCAACATATAGGCAAATCGGTGCACCACACGAATAACAGTAAGCGAGACTCAAAATGACAAAACACCATTTCAAGCTGTCCACCTGGTGTGTTGACGTGTCTTCAAGGTTACATATGTACAGCAAAATACAATACCATTTTTACTTTCTGCAGCCATATACTTGCACAACTTTCCCCTAAGATTCATGGCCATATGTACAAGTGTATTAATGTGTCTTCGCAACAATGACATTCCAGTAGAAATGGTGCAAATTTTAGGCAATGTCAATGATAAAGTGGCGTATCTGCATCATACCTATTCAATTTTCATGTTTGACTAAAACTCGATTTATCTACCTGCCACACACATATGGCATCATAATCAATACACACAAGTCCCGTTTTTTCATAGCACTCTCAGTTTATGTTGAATGTCTTTGCCCGTCAATTTCTGAAGTTTCTTTGAGAACATCATTGGTGGACAAATATGTCGCCCTACAAAATGCTGATTTTGCTTTATTACCGAAAGAACCACCCACACTTTTGCTTTCTCTTCCCTCAGCTCAAGGCTTCTTGTGATTATGGGGGATTGGCCACAATTGAGATGGCATTAGAAGGCATTCAGTATAGACTAAAAAAAATTTGGGAAAGATTGCAAGGAATGAAAAAATAAGTACTAGAAAAAATCATCTTGAAACAATTCGGAAGTTCAGCTGAGCAAGCACCCATATGACCTGAAGTACTCAAATAATGTAACCTTTTCAATGCCACTTATCACGAAGTTTTGGAAACGCATTCTTGCCAGTCGATTTCTTTACTGTCTTAGCTTTGAAGAGGTCATCGTTGGTGGACGTCCGTTGACCTTGCTTCATCGTGGACCAGCACCTACATCAGTCGTAACATACCTTTGCCGATTCATTTTCAACTTTTTTTGAAAGTGGCACATCACTCAACATACTGTCGATGCACATATCTTTCTTTGCACAGTCAACAGAGCGTGTCAGATAGCTTTACTTACTTTAGATTTTAATAGGGCACCTGTCGCAGTCAGTGCCAAATAAGAATTCAAATCGTGCATTTCAAGAGGAAGTTCGCAAAATGAACCACTGACATTGCTAAATTGGCCAATGTGCAAAGAGATTGTGTTCTTCAAATCACGGTTAATACTGCAAGAACAAGCATATGAAATTGCAGTGATGACTTGTGACCTTACTTAACCCTTTCAACAGTGATGTACCGGTACATCTCCACATTTCTGTCCAGTCATGTCACTGACGCACCCTTCGCCAGATGCCACCAGACGTGCTTTCAACATTAAGACTTTAGCTGCAGCGTCACATTATCCACTATCACCCCTAGATTCCATGAGTGCATTTTTCATTATCTATGTCTTTTCCCTTCTGCATAACTAAAAATTAATCATTGTGTTAATTTTATGCCAGAAAATGACATACTGAAAGTGTTAAAGGGAAGCTAATGAGAAAACTTATTTGAGGTGCGTTTGTAAATTACCCTTTAACACTACCAAGGGGGCACTTTACTGCGAGGAGGAGGCTTGGGAATTAAGATTAATCGCCACCTTGAGGTTCCGGCACCTGCTTGCTGCAAAGTCATGGATGGTTACAGAATCTGTTTGGGCCGAGTTAAATTACTGACAAAGGACCAAGTTGTGTTCTAAAAGAGGAAAAGACAGAATTTAATAAGTTTTAACAACTTTTACTAAGCAACAACTCAAATACTCAAAATAAAAAGTTCTTTGAAATCCAGGACGTACCAGCGGGTTTGGGGTAAACTTTTAAAAATGTAACTTTGTCCTTCATTTTCTCAACCAACCAACCTATTACTGCATAATTAATTATATTTGAGTTTTGAAAGAATACTTGTAACAGTGGCGCACCGACGGGGGTGTTTCGGGGGTTGTAACCCCCCCCCCAGAGGCCGACTTAACCCCCCTGTTTTGTTTAACCCCTTTTGTTTCCTTGCGCATTTGAGTACTGCAACTACGATTTAAGACGCGCAATCGTCTGCACACTCACAAAAAGCGCATTTTTTGACAATTTCCCGTGAAGAAATTGAAATTAGTGCTATTTAGAAGGTATTGGCAAACTGTCAACCCCCCCCTGGCAGAGATCCTGGGTACGCTACAGCCATGTAATGTGTTATATTAGCTAACTACACGGCAGCTGCATAACCCGCAGACAGCTCTTTTAAATGGCTGCTAACTTCGAGTACCACCACATACCAGCGTAATTTCATAGCATAGTAAGCAAGTTACTAAATCTGCACAATGCTGTGAAAGTTGGCCCCCAGAACACTTGCACATCTAAAGCTTTCGTTACACGAATAAGCACATAACGCGCTTAGACGTGTCCCAAGTTAATTTCGAAAGAGCATGTGGTCACTGACGTGCATATATGCCACTGCTTCCGTTCTCTGCAACGTGTCCCATCTTTCACGACACCTGCGCAGTTTTCGCTCGACTCATTGCTGCTAGACGACTAGCACTCCAGACAGTTCCATTCAGAAATACAGCTATCAGTGAAGCGCACAATCAACTTGTAAGAAATCCAAGCGTGCAACATTAAAATGCAGCAGCCTATTATTCCTGTTGTTGTAGCAGGTTATGACTGTTTCCAAAGTACAGGTGATGACCTCACTGCTCTGTTACGACTGTAACCATGGGCCAGAGTGATGTGCAAGTACCTAACAAACAAATGTGGTACCAATAAGTGCAAACAGTGCTCGCATAGGTGCCTATGTGAGCCACAGCAACCGTGCACAGTAGAGACTGAAATGCCTTTACTGATGTGGACAGTATCCCAGTAGCTCGGTGGAGAAGCGCCCCTACGTGCATGCAGCACAGCTGACTTTGCAAAGCAATCGCATAGGCATGCATTGGCGACTGCTCACCACACATTCTCAAGGAGGCAAAGCCTCACCAAACTGCTAGCACGACTTACGCATACTTCATTTTCTTCGGTGTATTTCATTGTGCTCAGTGTTTATTGGCGAAGTTAACAACAACAAAAGGATGCCATAGACCTCACACAAGTAACGAGCGCAGCAGCTTCCTGCAAGTATACCACACCTCCCATTTCCCAATCGGTCTGAAATGCAATTTCACATTATTTTTCTTTTAATTCTTGCAATGGAGTGCTCCAGTGGGCATCCTTGAAACAGCTACAGAATGCACTATAATTGTATTCTGAGAAAAAGAATAGGTCCACACGATCATCTGCACTGTCAACACCTTTTCTCTTTGTTTTAGTAACTCGGAATTGCCAAAGGTGGGCCACAATATATGTATATACTGCTAAGCATTTCAATGCAAAAATCCATCAGCCTCCCTAGAAAGAGAGAAAGAGAGAAAAAAAAATACATGCAGGTATGCGTTTCTAGTGGCATCCACATTGCCCTCAAAGTCAATCAAGTCCAACAATTGGGTTCAGTTTTAACTGACCAAGAAAAAAAAAAGTAAACAAATTAGAAGTTCAGTCCAGAAATAGATACAACTAGTCACTTGACGAACCATTTTTCAACCCCCCCAACCCACGAAGCAACAGCACAAGTCCTTGAAGCAAGTCCACACTGTCCGAGCACGCACAGGCCACATACATTCCAAAACACTGCGCGTCTGCTGTCTTGCGGTGGTGCGTCCAGTCTGTCATTGGTCATCAAGTCCAGTGTTTTGAGTCCATTGTTTTCTGTCGTTTTTTTTTCTTTTACAAGTCCTAGGAGTCCCAAATTCTGACAAGTCAAAACAAACACAAAGAAGTCCGTCCAATGATGCCAGTTCAGGTTTTTCATTTTTTTTTTTAAGTCTCTTCCTTTCGGTAAACCCGCTGACTGATAACAATTTGTGGTCACTAGCATTTTCCCACAAAACAACAAGAGGAGGTCCGGGAGGCTGTGCAAAGTTCGTCCACTGGCCTCCAATCCTACCAACACGGAAACAAGTGACACAAAGAAAGCAAGAAGGAAATTAAAAAAAAAAAAAAAACCTAAAGGTCCACGTGTGTCCCACCACCTTTTTTTTTGTTACCACTTTGCCCACTGTTACCACTTTTTTTTGTTTTGCTTTGCGCTGCATGAACAACCACATGATAGGAGTTAAGAACCAGTGAGGTAGAGAAAAAGAGAGAAACAGATGGGGGACCAAAAACCACGCGCACGAGCCAGATGAGAGAGAGAGAGAGAAAGCGCAAGAATACATCGGCAAGCGGCAAGAGGGGATTAAAAGCTCAGGGGACGGGCGGGAGAAACCATCATGCCAAGCCTTCGACAACTTGGTGGTGGTAAATAAACCTAGAAAACCGGTGGTACGAAGTTCCAGTATACTACACATCCATCTCCGGCAACTCAGCCCAACATTACCGAATGTGCCCAGCACCTCCTTTATCCTCTTAAAACTTTGGCAGGAAACCGTGACAGCAATACTCCCCGCCCCACCCCGAAAAAAAGTTATCCACTGTTGGTTAGTAGCTGTGCAGCACAGAAACGAAAAGAGGAGGGCAACGGGAAGTGTAAGCACTTTGTGGGGTTTACAGGAAAAAAAACGAGAGAGGCCCGTGGTCCTTGCCTCAGCTGAGGGCACACATCACGCGAGGTGCACGCGCACACAAATTGCACACGCACGCACACAGCAGAACCACAGAGAATGGGGCACGCTGTCACCGCTGACGTCAAAAGCCTCGGCGCACAGGGAGTGTCACGGTGGCGCTTTCCAGTCATCGACGAAGGGGTTTCTGTGGTAACGGGGGGTCTTGCAATCGGGGAGGGGGAAATAACACCGCCGAAGGCCTTGCACCACACGCCACTTCACCTGCGAGAGGCCACACCAAGTACACATTTCAACAGTGTAATGCTGTAGCCAATACTACTACTCTTGAAACATGCTAAAGATGCAAGATGTTTAAAACCTATAAAAGCAAAGTGGCCACGAGGAGGTCATATACCATACAGCTAACGGCTTACTCAGCCCTTACACAACAGCACTCAGGCCATGCTGTTTCTAAGAAACAGCTTCTGCCATGAAAAGGAACATCATGACATGGGCAAGTCAATGTTAACCTTAACATAAGGTCACACTTGGGAGTGGTTGCTATACATAAGAGGGAAGATAAAAGCAAGACAAACACACAAAGAACAGTTGGTGCTGCTCACATTTCAAGAGTTTCTCATGGTGACGACCTGACCTGCTGCAATATCATTAAGCCTAAGCTGCTTCATAGTGACAAGGCTGCCGAAGTCAAGTTGTCTGTAGAGTGTGTTGGCCAGCTTAGTGGCATTTTTTATCCAGCAGAACTAGCACAGTTCTTAACACTGTCCGCTAACTAAAAGTGGGCAAAATCAAAGAAAAGTTGTGCATCCGCCAAGGCTCGAGGTATTTTACTCTCAAAAGTTTGGGGGGTTAACGTCGGCCTTCTTCCCTCATTGGTAGAGTTGCCTTGTTGAAAAATCATTGCAGAAAGGGTAGAGTAATATCGCTAGCGCAGACCCAATTTGTTGCTGTCTTATTATTTTGCTTCAGCCACTCAACAATCTGCCCACTTGTCTTCTGGTGATACGTCTTTTGCATGTGCCTTCCCAAACCATAACACACACACAAAGGGAAAAAACGAAGCGGAGAGAGGAGGTCAAGTTACTCACCACGCCTGCTGGTGGTGGTACCTCGACTGCATGTGGTGGTTGCTTGTTGGCATGGGCATCTGCTGCAACAACGCAAAGAGAACACACTGAACGCCCGCAAACACAATGCAACAGACATGCAGCATGCTCGGAGGGCAAGTAATGCCATCCTACCTTGTTGTCCTTCATTGCTTCTGCAGCTTTTAAGTGGTCAAGATTGGGCAGCAATCCTGGCTCTGCTGCAAGGGTAAACCGGTCATTAACACTTCCAACAACTTGACAGAAGCAATTTATGCACTAGCCCTAGAGCTAAATGCTCAAAAGCACTTGCGCAATACCACACAAGGTTACCGGTCTGCCACTAACTAGGACTTCAATTAACTGAACGAGCAGCGACGATACCTATGGAGTTTCTCAAGAGGCTACGATATGCATTTCAATTGCCACAATATGCTTGTGCTCAGTGGTTCATCGCTTTAGGCCTAACATGGAGTGTATGTCTATGAACTTGCTTCATCTGTCCTGTACGCAATGCACTGCAATACAACACAGCCTCTAATATTTACACAAGCAAAGCAAGAAGTGCACAACAAACAATGCTTGCATCTCAGCCTTTGCAATCAATTCCAAGAGTAATAAGATGAGGTTGACGAACTTTTAACGCTACACATAGCCTATACTTACCAGCTATTACAATGTCCCTGAAGCGTTTTTCGTCATAAGCCTAGACATCTCTCTCATGGAACGCTTTCTCACAATTGCATGTCAGCATGCTATAATAACACAAGTATGAGTCGTTAAACATCACCCTCCCCTCAAGCTGTGGCGTTCCGTCGTAACTTTTCCACCTTTCTGCCATCGCTATGTCCCGCCTTCAAGTGGTGATGCAAGTGTTCTCTACTTCTGGTTGAATTGAACCGAGTGTGTTCCCACATCTCTTTCCTATGCAGCTTTTCTCGCCAAGCCTGGACACCATGAAGCGAAATTTAAAGACGGATTGTGTGCAGCAGATGGAGACACAGCAGCACTAAACACAATGTTCACCGTTTTTTCTTTTTGTTACAAGAAGCAAAAAGACAGATGCCACAGTGGGCTTTCTTTGCATTGCTGCAAGCTTATATGCAATGTACAAACTATGAAATATGTTTCCGGTATTGTTTGATAATCACCCGATAACATGAACACATCTAATACATATAATTTTACGATGGTCTCTACATCACACTCATAAGATTTCTTTTTCTTTGTAGCAGTCAGCGGAAAAAGAAAGCACTGCCGCTAACTTGTGAATGTGGTGAAATGGGTTATTTATGTTTTCTCTAGTCTAGAATCTTAAAAAATAGAGGGGGAGGGGATCTAACTCACACTTTCTGCACAGGAGGCAGAGACGGTACCACTACACCAGTCTAACTTAAGGTGGCGGCTTTCCGACAGATGTTACAACATATTGTAAAGCACATTCAATTTTCTTGGCAATGCTTTTTTTCCAGAACTCGGCTTGTTAGGATATTTTTCTGTTATCATTCTGGGCAATTTATATGCAAAGCTTGGCTCTCTCAGATGCGGAACCTGCGGTTACCACTGAAAGCCCCTTTCTTTTTAAAACTGCAGATGATCACTGTACCAAGGAGGTTAGTGTTGACAGTGACATGCAGCACTTGCATCTTCCAGAGCATGTAGTCACTGCAGTTTACTCCCTACACACACCTGCAGTGCAAAACGAGCGTAATAATACAGCACTGGTACCATTCATGTTCCTGCCGCCAAAAATGACATCGCTGCTCTATTTTCATGTAAGAACCCTTCCGCATCCCATCGTCTGCCCCAATGCCAGGAGCGGTAGCAGACGACATCCTTTCCCAGGCGGAAGTAGGCTATCGGTTTGAAGAGTCTAGATTTATTCCATTTTCTGTGCTTACTTAAATTTTAAGGGTACACGAATTAGTATGCATACGTATGGTATTAAAAATAAGCTTAATGCAGCAGCAAGATTCAATTTTTTATGGGGTTTTGCATGCCAAAACCAGTTCTGATCATGAGGCATGCCGTAGTGGGGGACTCAGGAAATTTGGACCACCATGTTTCAAGCATTCCCGATGACGCAATGTGGGTAGCCAATCAGATAGCTGACCCGACTGACATCACGCGCGCCCGCTACATAGCAGGTGATGGGGCGGCTGAAAACTCGGGGGGAGCGGCTCTGCTGCGATCTGTAGTTATGCCCATTTTTTAAAACCTTATAATTACATGCTTTACACGGAGCTCTTAAATGTGTTACTTAATGATCAGAAGGACTAAGCCTAACGACTCAGTAGGTTTGTGCATATTGTCAAAATCGTTTCAGATCCCTTTTAGCATGATTAATACACATTATAAGAGGCATTAAATGTTAGAACAGGTATCAAGAGGCAGTGAGCATTTCACTGATGAAAGTCTAGGATCAGCAAGCGATGTTCCAACAAGTCAAGAACAGACACATAAATTATGCACCACACTAAGTTGCCGGCAACAAGAAATTACTTTTTAAAATACCAAGCAAGCTTTACGTTAGTAATGGATGGCTTTAGCCCAATTAGTGTTGACATTTAAGTGTTGACCTACTTAACAGGAAGTCAATAAAATTTTCCATTCCAATAAAACATCCTAGCACACCAAAGCCCAGTCAAGGAATCAAACCATTTATCCTGCATCAAAGAAAGCAATTATGTGGTAACACATTTCCTTATTGAAACTAAAACACAATAGAAGCACAAATCATTGAAATAAAAAAAAAGCAAGTACTTTTAAGGCAGCTTGTTGTCCTTTGAAAATATATTACCCCAAAGTCATTATGTGATGCTACGCCATTGTGCTTGCATCTGCAAGCAGCCCTGCGACAGAAGTGAAGCCAGAAGTGGGAAAAGCACTTTGGAGATTTTACACAAGGCTCAGATTGTGTAGGAAGCTTGAAAGCTCCTAACATTCCACATGCATCTGCTAGCAGTATTTGGATTCAACCCAAATAAGGGGATAGTTTAACGATGTTTTAGACATTTAGACAGCAAAGTAGCAGAATATAATTTTTTTTTAACAAACAATCCTTTCTCCTAGTCTGGGGGCCTGAGTCTTTGTCAAGTGAACTAGTTTTCACTTTTTGTTCAGGCCTCCCTCCATTTCTTTATGGGAAAATAAACCTGTTTCATTTGATTTGACAGCACTGCAAATTGAATTCACATAACAGACAAATCCAGCAGCAATGATCAAGTCTAACATTCCAGCGAGACTACGTGGACATAACGAAAACATAACGAATGTAACAAAATGAGGAAGAAAATTCTTTTTGTTTTTTTAAATGTGAGGACAAAGGGACAAAACACCTTTTCAGAAGCAAGGACGGGGCAAGAATGGTTAGAGCCACAATAAGCATAAAGCCTTCCTATCTGCAAACACACTGCACACTGCCCTGAGCAGGAGAAAACTGCACATCAAGTACGGTGGCAAAAGGTGTGGTCAGACCTGGTCCACCCGCAGGAACCGAGGGAAACTCTCGCTGTTCGTCCTCCTCCTGACGCTTTTCGTAATGGAGGAAATCGTCAAAGATGGACGTGGTGTGCCGAAAGCCGTGCAGGATTTTGAGCACCTGGCGGCCCTTTTCTGGAGGCACCTCCTGGGTGTCCCGCGAGTTGGTCACAGGCTTGTTCTCGTTGTTTTCAAGCCGTATGTGGCGAAGCTGAGAGTTGGGCACGTCCTTGACGTACACCCAGCGCACACGAAACTGCCCCTTCCACTTGTCCTGCGCCCATACCGATGAAGAGGCCGTGTAGTCCACAGGCGACACCATCTCGGCCATGCCACAAAAGTGGCCCGACCCATTGACGCTAAAGAAGAGCAGCACAGGGCCTTGCGCGTCACGGTAAGCAGCGTCCAGCCGCTTGTTACCATGCTCTGTCGAGCACCAGATGGAGTACTTGATGGATCGGTGGATGTCATCCTCCGAGTAGCTCTTGATGATGAAGAAGCGCGCCCCTTTCGGCTCCAGATCAAAGTCCTTGGGGTTGTAGTTGTTTTCAAGTCGCAACTTTTCCAGCACAGGGTGCGTGTAGCTGTTCTCGGGAGGCGGCGGCGCCTGGCTCGCCCACGGCGCAGCACTGCCCCGTGGCTTCGCACCATTCTTTCCCTCCCAAGTGCCAATGTCCATTGGGTGCTTGCTGGGCGCGGCTGCAGGCAGAAGGGGGCTCTTGCTTTTCACTGCCTTTGGTTTGGCCGGCTGACTCGCTACCGAGGCCCACGACAGCTTCTTGTCACTACCCCCCAGCTTTTTCGGATCCTTGCCATAAGGCTCCTTGGATCCAGCAAAGTCCTTGTCACCACCCAATGCCAGGGACCTCAAGCCTTGCTCAAGATGCTTGAGCCCTCGGTCCATTCCCGGGTCGTAGTCCCCACGATAGTACTCCTCGGGGTAACCCTTGCTCGCGGCCGCCGCCGCTGCCGCTGGCTGCCCAGAACTCGCCGCTGTTCCCCATGTCGAGTAGTCACCACCACTGCCTGGGAAGAAGCCGAAGCCCTGGCCATATCCCGCAAAGCTGTTCTGACTGAACATTCCAGCACCGCCGTCAACATAATGCTGCGGTGGTTGTTCGCCGCCTGCACCCATCTGACCCCCGTAGGAGCCAAAGAAGCCAACAGGGTCACCACCATTGCTCCAAGCGCCGTCACCAAGGCCCTGGTTCAAGTAAGGAAATGACATGGACGCATAGTAGCTCGGTATGTACGGCTCGCCCAGGTTCGATGTCGACAGGTGCGGCTGGTAAGTTGTCTGCTGCTGCGCAGCTGGCTGGGGCTGCTGGTTCTGGTTGCGCCATGAGTCAAACTCTTCATCCTTGACCATGTCCTTTGGGCCGTTGCTCACTGCTGCGACGACGAAAACAGTAAAAAGTTTTGTTAGATTTGTGACATACCAAATACTGCAACAACAATTATTAACAGAAGACTAGATGTCTTAAGAAATGTGGAAAGGCAGTGTATTTCATTACTGCTATAGTGCGACATGAATCCTAGATGTCACTTAATTGGGGAAAACAAAAAGTCTACCATATTAGCAATAAAATACCCAAGATCTAATCAAGTATTGCTTAAAGGGACACCAATTAGAAATGTTTTATTGGTAAATTATGCTTCTCAAATACCAAAAATATTCATTTTACCATGGGCTTAAAGCAGGAAATATGCTAAAATGAAAGGTGGGCGGCAACACTACTTTATAACTTCCTGCACCAGCTACTCGAAGAAGATGCAGATCATCACGGTGCCTGTTCTCAAGACAGGTTAAATGTTTAATTAAAAAACATTGCATGCAGCAAGAACCAAATACTCAAAGCGGGAAGTTTAGAGAACTCTCTCAGTACAGACCGGTGAAAATACATTGAAACCTTTGACACCACATTAAGTAGACAACACTACCTTGAGCACGAAATTCAATACAGGAAGTTTTGGCCTCCATTTACTTCGTAGTGACCAATGTTCTCCTGTCAAATGAATGGAACCAGGGGACGTATTCGTGGACGAACACTTTCGGCAATACTATCGCCTTGGAATGACAGTGCTCAACCAGCCAATCAGCTCATCAGATTTTGTTCAACCAGCCAATCAACGTGCACCTGATAGCCAAGGCGACAGTATCGCCAAAAGTGATTGTCCCAGAATACGTGCCCAGAATTCCGAGACTGCCTTAACAGTCCAATCTGCTGTAACCTTTGCACTTCAGTGTTCATTTAAGGAATACAGATCTTTATTTAAAAATAACTATGGGGTTTTACGTGCCAAAACCACGATCTGATTATGAGGCACGCCGTAGTGGGAGACTCCAGAAAGTTGGACCACCTGGGGGAATACAGATCCTGGAACTACCAGCAGTGTGCGGTAACCCCGTCATTCTTCATTCCATAGTAATACACACACATTATAAGGCTTTAAATGCACCTTACTAGACTACAGTGAAGAGTTCTGCACATACAGGGTCCTGCATATGTCGCTGCACTTGTTCGAAAAAACATTCTGAGCTCACCGCTGCACTGTTCTTGCTCAAATTTGGCAGAAAGATTGCATGTTGTAGTCGATTTAGTTTAATATAACACTTGCCACCATTAATTGAATGGTTTTTAAGAAAAATGTGTGAATTTGTATTCACTTATGGGGGTGTGAGCTGCTAGCACAACGTTGCAAGCATAAAATTGTGTTGCCGCCTGCCGGCTGCTTTCGGCTACAACATGCGATCTTTATGCAAAATTTGAGGAAGAACAGTGCAGCGGTGAGCTCAAAACGTTTTTTCGAACACGCGCAGCAAAATATGCAGGGCCCTGTATGAGAGGCAGCCCTTCTAGCTTCCAGGATAGATGCCGAACTGTTTTACCTGTTGCTTCCAGCAGTTCACACTGGCAGCGCAGATCATGGCTGAACAGATATATTTTCGTCTAAATTCCACCAATATTGTGATCGTCAGAGTTTACAGCAGTAAGGATATTACTAGTGCTAATAGCAGACAACATAGGCAGAACAAGAAGGTGATTGCAGAAACGAATCATACGAAAGCACAGAGAGAGAGGAACGGGGTGGGAAAGGCAGGGAGGTTAACCCGAAAATATTCTGGTTTGCTACCCTGCACTGGGGGAAGGGGAAATGAAAGGCGGTAACAATAGGGAAGAGAAAAAGCAGTCACAAAACAAAATACAAGGAATTAAAAAAACTAGAGGAGGTTGAAAGCGCACGTTATCAGGCATTAAAACGTGACACGCTTAGCACGTAAATTAAACGCGAAGCGGCTGATCAACCAGTTTCATCGGAATATACACAGTCACAAGAAAGAGAAGCAGGGGCGGCTCGCACGTTGCAACATGCTACGTAACTATGCCTTTCGCCTCTTTTTATCTCCACATACGCGTTCTGCCAACCCACCGGGGGATGCCTACGTTATCTTCGCAAGCGGCCCACACTCCCAAAGTCGTGTTAGGTGCACGGCACCCAGAAGAGCGGCGTTATCGCGCCTCGACGGCGCCTAAAAGGCTGCACACCTCGGCTTTGGGGCAACGTCCGCGGTCCCCGTTGCCAGGCTGCTGTCATAAGGCTCCGGACGATCGGCACTCCTCGGCGCCGTGCATCACATGTCGACGCCATCGCTGCTCCGCCCGCTCAGAACGCGGCAAACGGATGCGGGTGGGCCTTGCGCGGGCGGATCCGAGACTTCTCTCTCGCGCGGCTGCGACGTCGACAACTATTGCCACGACTTCCTACGCGAATCACTCTCAATGACAAAAAACCGGGCTATCGACGTCTCCGGGACGCATTAGCGGACTGGGTCGCCTAGCAGCGAACAGCTGGTGGCCAAGGCGGCGCCAAGATCCGCAATGTGCAACTGTAGGCGCAGGCGTCAAACGCGTCAGTCGCTTCGGGCGGCCCTAGCGAACCCTGCGACCCAACCGCGCCAGCGTGCCAACGGCGGTCGCCGTCCTCTGCTCGAGGCGCAACTGTTGCGAGCACACAAACGCGAAAAGGTCGCGGGGATCAACAGCGGCGAACAAAATCGCACTAGAAAAAAGCAAGCCGCGTTTTAGGCTTAGAACGTAGCACAACACTGCTTTCCACACTTGCACACGTGAGAGTCGAGGGCCGTCGCAGTATTTGTCAACGATGGACGAGAGCTTTGGGCACCATACGTGCCCGTAGACGGCTCACACCCGTTTGTTTTCTAGAAGCACCTCTGTCGCTGCGTGGGTAGCGCGAACTGCCCACCACACAACTGGGCGACTCGGCAACAGGCCGCCCAGCACAGATCCTCACCTGGATTTCCTTGGCTTTTCATGCGTTGCATCTCCAGGAATCGGCAAAACGTGAACGAAACCACGGAAAGAAAAAAAAAAACCGATCGTTCAACTGTCAGCACAACTGCTGTCCCAAAGTCTTCGCGTCCCGAACCCCCACTGAGCACTTCAGAAAAAACACGAACGTAGGGAGGCCATCTTGGATGTCGTTTGAACACAGCGAGACATCACACAATCCACCGTTGGCCGTTTTGCTTCTCTTCTGAAGACTGGTTAGCGCAGTGGTCGGCTTCTATTTGGCGTGTCTTATCTTTCCGGTGATTTTTTTCCGCACTGATCTGCGTATGCAGTCCGCGGAGAGGCTACAATTCTTTTAAAACCACCACATATGAAACACAGGAACAATGGCGGCTCCTCATGTGCCCGACTCCCGCCTGAGATAGTCACGTGAATACGAACGTCACTGCGTGATGCTCTCAGCGATGACGCCTTTTGCATCCGTGCCACATTTCGTTTCTAGACTATTCGTTTTTGAAACGACATATACTGCTGCAGTGGCTAGAATACTGCAAAAGGCAGTCCGAAGATATATTCAAAGCTGGCGATAGTGACAATAAAGCAAGGGTTTTCGTGCGATGCAGGTTTTAATGCCCTTTGGTTACACGAACAGCTTCTGTTTGATTAATTGAACGCATTCCCTTTACATACCAATGTCACACGGCCACTTTCGATTGCGGTCGAGCTCGATTCGATTCGAAATTCTCGACGGCGATTGGCTTCCTCCGCAGCTTGCGCAAGGGAGCCAATCGCGACCGAGATATTCGATCGCGATCGAAAGTGCATCGCATGACACCGGTATTAAAAGCAAATCTGACAATAAAAGCGAATGGCTGTGATCTTTTGAATGTTAAACGATTTCGCGCCTTCTAGAGTGCTATCAAGAACTTCCCGAATTTTCCAGGGCTATCTCTATTTCTGTATTTGTGCGCTTCTCTAGTTCTGTATTTGCATGTGCGCCGCTACTATGCGTTGTTTAGCGGGCACAGATATACATAATCAATTGAAGTTGAACGTTTTCGATCGTTTCTCCGTGCGCCGGCGATGTTGCAACTAATCATAATTTATTAGCAAACGGTTCGACCACGCAGCGAAGGGTTGCAGATTTGCAGGATATGCATACGATGTGCTGAAAAAAGGCGGTTGGATGTACTTTGAGTGAGATGTGTTCAAGCAGTATTAAACGTCCTTGTTTTTGTACATAGAAATCGCCCATGGCATTCATAAAGTTAAAGAAGCGTGACGTTCAGGTAAAGAAGCCTGGCGATGCCCAAAGACCGAAACTAAATGGAAGCTAGGTCAAAGTGTACGGTTTTAGTTTCGGTATCTTGGCCTGCAACAACTGCAGGCACGTTTTCGCCGACAGGCGAAAGGGGCTTTTAAACCATGGTTTACTTTGTAGCAGATGGAGTGAGATAAGTGATGTATCACGTAAATTTGCTTCACGTCAGCCTTTTTGCGCTCGTCCAGATACAAGCCCAGCCTACGCGAATAATTAAGTCAATTGGCACCCTTCGGGGTTTATTTTGTCCCAAACGATAACCTAGCGTCTTTCCTATCTATAACGCTGCGCGCCCGGAACTTCCAGGGGCGCGATCTTGAACGCGTTCCAAAATGGAACAGAGGCGTTCCGTTCCATCGAGCCGCACACGATTGGTCAATTTCAACCGCGACGTTCAAATTGACCAATTGCGGCTCGATGGAACGAAACGCCTCCGTTCCATTTTGGAACGCGTACAAGATGGCGCCCCAGATCACGAACGGCAGGCGCGTTATCAGCATACATATATCATTATTGGCAGAAAAGTATAGCGAGCGCAGAATTTTCAAGAAAGGAAACTCAAGCAAGACATTTGACGATTAAACTCTTAAACAAGTTTGCACCCTTTGGAGCTTATCTCATCCCACAACGATAATCGTCATCTGCCTTGCTTATGTTCCCTTTCTGGAAAACTCCGTGCTTGCTACTTTCCTTTCGAGAATGCTATGTCACGCTGATAACGCGCATGCCGTTCGTGACCTGCAATTCCGGGCAAATGCGGGCAAGATAGATGACTATTATTAGATGCGCGGGCAAGATTAGATGACTAAGCTAAGCCCCAAAAGGTGTACTGTCAGTGCCTCCGAGGAGGCACTGGCACTGTTTAGGGGCAAGATATGCCCCAAAAGGTGTAACCTCTTTACAGAGTGTAAAAATAGCTCTCCACTCTAAAAAAAGTTTACACCCTTTGGGTCCTATCTTGTCCCCAAACAATAATCGTCATCGGCACGGAGTAAGATTATTCCGTGGTCATCGGTCTTGTCCGCATTTCCTTTCTTTAAACGCTGTGAGCCCGGTACTTCCTAGTCACGAAAGGCTTGCGCGTTATCAGCGGACACGGCATTCTCGGCAAGAAAGTAGCGAGCGCTGAGTTTTCAAGAAAGGAAACGCAAGCAAGGCGTTAAAGACGATTATTGTGTGGGGACAAGATACAACCCAAAGGGTGTGAACTTTTTTAGAGTGTACACTCTAAGAACAGTTGCACCCTTTGGGGCGTATTTTTGCCACAGAACAATAATCGTCATCTGACTTGCGTGGCTTTCCTTTCTTTAACGCTGTGCGCCCGGCACTTCTCGGTCACGAACGACAAGAGCCTTATCAGCGTGACACAGCGTTCTCGACAGGAAAGTAGCAAGTGCAGAGTTTTCAAGATACACTCTAAAAACAGTTGCACCCTTTGGGGCGTATTTTTTGCCACAGAACAATAATCTGACTTGCGTGGCTTTCCTTTCTTTAACGCTGTGCGCCCGGCACTTCTCGGTCACGAGCGACAAGAGCCATGGAGGAAGGAAACAAAACAGGAGAGGCCTGACGTCACTTTTTTGAAGCCGGAAGTGCAGCCATGTTGGTGTGCCACCTTCTTTGCGCCTCCAATCAGGGGTTCTGCAGCTCGCCGGAACAGATGGGCGCGAACTTTGAACTTGCATTGTTACGAGCCGCCGGAAGTGTGTGCTGCCGACGCGCGTCAAAACAAAGCTTGCGACACTTCTGTAGCAGGTTTAGTGAAGCAGACGCGCTCCTGTGTTTTTCCGTGGCACGTTGAAGAAGACGACGAAGACCCGCGCTGTGATTGCTTGAGTGTATCTATTGCTGGCCGACACTCACACTCACAGACCCAAAACACAACTTTCAAGCTTACACACCAAACCCCAAAGTCAGCTTTTCTCGCGAACAAAAGGTGCTGCGGGAAACACACTGGCGGAAAAATCTTATCTCACTTTTCAGAGACCGAGAGCAGCAGCGAAGCTTCAGGAGCGCGGTTGTCATGGCAACGTTGACATTTGGGGTACCCATCCCAGTGCTCCTTTGCGAAAAACAGCACGTGACTTCCGCCACACCTTCTCCAATACGCTCGTGCTGGCCACGGCCCCGGGCCTCTCCTGGGGTTTCCTTCCGCCATGACAAGAGCCTTATCATCGTGACACAGCGTTCTCGACAGGAAAGTAGCAAGTGCAGAGTTTTCAAGATACACTCTAAAAACAGTTGCACCCTTTGGGGCGTATTTTTGCCACAGAACAATAATCGTCATCTGACTTGCGTGGCTTTCCTTTCTTTAACGCTGTGCGCCCGGCACTTCTCGGTCACGAGCGACAAGAGCGTTATCAGCGTGACACAGCGTTCTCGACAGGAAAGTAGCAAGTGCAGAGTTTTCAAGATAGGAAACGCAAGCAAGACAGATGACGATTATTGTTCTGTGGCAAAAATACGCCCCAAAGGGTGCAACTGTTCTTAGAGCGTAGGAAACGCAAGACAGATGACGATTATTGTTGTGTGGCAAAAATGCACCCCAAAGGGTGCAACTGTTTTTAGAGTGTAGCAGCGTTTCCCGAAATACGCCTCATTGCAGCGTCTCGCGCGATGCCGTAAGAGAAGCCAGATGGCAGGGGCGTAGCCAGAAATTTTTTTCGGGGGGGGGGGGGGGGGGGGGGGCAAGCTTCTGCTTTCCTCTACGTCACGTGAGCGATAATAAATATCGGTAGTTTAAGCAGACTCCCCCCCCTCCCCCTCGCGTGTGCTTGTGAAGAAATTAAGTAAAAAGTAAAGTAAGCTCAGTAAATACAGTAAGTACGACAAGTACAGTGGGCGTTTGGAGCAACGGTCTCTCATCGCGCCACTGAATGGAACAGTCTTCGAAAACGCATCATTGAGACGACCCGTGCGATCGGAGAAGACATCATGAATTGTTAATTTCCGTTAAGCGTAGATGCCGTCGTCCTCGTCGGGGCGAAGTGCGTTTCACAAATCAAGGACGGCTATAAGCGTGAAAATGTACGTGTGACCAGGCTATACCTACTCCCATAGCAATAGCTTGTTCGCTGCGTCTTTGCGTTAGAAAACTTAAATACGCACAAAAACGCGTAATGATTTTTTTTTCGAAGCTTTCGTCGCCCTGCTCCCTCATACGAGAGGGTTGCATTTCCTGCGGCAAGTGCATGGGCTGCTGTGTCTTCCGCTGTGTGCGAGCGTGCAGCCGTCATTTGCCTTTACGTCAACAGATTCAGAATTGTACAGAATATTTCACCGCACAGCATAGATATGGCATGTGTACGCATTTTAAGTAGGGCGTGCAACTCATTTCTGCTTCACTTACGCAGGTGCAAACAGGAAGCGGCCTTGTACCTCACAGAATCTCGACTGATTGGTGTACTAGTGATGCAGGATGAACTCCAGTCTTGTTCAGTGCATAGTGCACATAATCAATTTCTCAGGACGCGTGAACTCCGACGAGAACTGTCAGCGCCTGCAACAAGAGTTTACTTACGCTGTACTGCGCACAGCAGTAATTCATGCTTGTCGGCTGTCTGTTTCGTGCATTCTGTTGCGAGTCGGTGGAATTTCACTGCTGTCATCAACCCCTTCGTGTGTACATTGCTGGTTTGGGATTCCACAACAAAACAGCAACTACCAGCCTTCCGTAATTGCTGGTTTGGGATTCAACAACACAACAGTAATTACCAGCCTTCCGTAGGGGCGCAATCGCAAACGACACGTTTCTCGCGCAGAAGATCCTGCGCGAGCGCGGCCTAACCGGCACCTGAAGGGAAGCCGCGGAAATGTATACCGGATATTTCGACCACCTGGAGTCTTTAACGTGCACCTAAATCTAAGTAAACGGGCCTCGAGCGTTTTCGCCATCATCTAAAATGCGGCTGCCGCATTTGTTGCGCATTTGTTGCTTCAGAATGCGGCCGCCACATTCTCGCCCAAAACTTCACGAGTGTCAAAGCCTTGACAAACACCGTGACAGTTTTTTCCATATATGCAGACATGATTCGCTGTAAATTACCAATCCAAACGGAAGCGCCCAGGAATGAAATTGTGATAGTAGCACCGGTTTCATGAATTATGTTAGCGCGAAGCGACGAGAACAAAGGGTGGGTAAGTGTGGGGAGGGGGGGTTGAACCCCCCCCCCCCCCCCTTCCTGGCTACGCCCCTGCCAGATGGCTAGGCTTTGCGTGCGCCCTCGGCCGAACCATTGAAGCCCCTGTAGAGACTCGTATCATTTGTGTTTGAATGTTGTTGCTGTTGCTAGTTATTGTTAGGAAAGCTGATTGCCCAATGTTTACAAAACTTTCGTACGAGGATCAGGTCATCCTCACACTAGGCCGTTATATAACTTAATCGAGCTGGCTGGGAGCAGGGAGGTCGGCCTTTCTTATGAATAAGCTCTTTCTTACAAGCTGGCCGCGTGGAATATGTTATGGACTGACTACACGTAACGGGAAAACCGGCTGTGAGAACGTCTCTTCAGAAAGCACTTTTTTTATTTCGGTGTGTGGCCACCATAGTTTTTCAAAATTTCGTGGTGGGGTGGTCCACTCCAGCCAGCTGCCGGGACGCTGGTTGGGTGGTAGTTTCGAAAGTATTGTCTTTCTGAAGATTGCGTTGGCAAGGCACTCCCACAATGAATGTTAGTTTTAATAAAAATGATGGTTCAAAACACAAATGCCAACACCATCCGAGAGCGATGCAAATGCTATGAGCGCGCGTTGTGAACAAAAGATTTTTATGGCCCCAAATGACAGGGAAAATGCGGCGATACGCATGCCTCTCCACTGCCATTGCATATGGCCGCTCATTACCATAATTCGCGCGGCTCGTCGCACCACAAATTATGGCGGAAAATCTCTGCAATGGCGGCCCAGCGCAACGTCCCGCAACGTCAAATTGACGTTTGCGAAACAGCCCTTCCTGTGACACTCCTCACGGGATATTCCTTCAGCCAATGAACAAGCTGACGTGCCGGCTATTTGGAACGCCACCACCTATTCGCAAAATTGCAGATGCGTTGCACGGGCTTCTGCACGCTACCGTCCACTTTCTTTTTAGAGCGCTAAAGTCGCAATATAGGTGCCAAGGACCACAAAAAAGTATTAGTCGATAAAACTTGCAGCTTTACGTCACGTTTCGTCATTCTGACTAAAACGCAAAATTGCATTTTGCAAAACTTCCGTTTCCCGGCACAAATGTCAAAACATGTGACCTCTGGACAGCCAATGAGACAGCCAAGATGGCGGATAATGGCGGCCGTGCAGCCGCCATGCGTGTCCCTCTCGTAGTGTCTCAACCAGTCCTCGACGTCCTCATTCGCTTTGCCTGAGAATGTGCGTGCTTCTCTATGAGGTGTCCAGTAACCGGCTTGCCTCGGGCGAATGCTTTCTGCCGCGATTTCTTCGCGAACGTCGCCTCCGTCCGAATCGCACATGTCGACGTCTCCCGGTGGTAGCCCGGCAGCCCGGCCAACCGTTTGCTGCGTCTAAGGGGTAGTAGAGCTCGGTCGTCCAGTGTGATGTACCCAGCACCTTCCACCAAATTGTAACGGATGGGATGGATTTATTTACAAGAATGATGGATGGTTAGCGTATAGCACAAGGGACAGGACGGTCATCCAAGCCCATCAGGCAGCGGTCAGCTTGGTTTGGTTTGGTTTAATTGGTGCCTATAGAAATGGCAGAACCCACTACGGGGGATTGGCCCCGTAGTGGGCCAGCCCCCTCGCGCACACTTCAACTTCCTCTTCCTTCGGCTGCGCCGTGCAGCGTGACAATATCATTTCGTTGGATTATAATACGGAAGAAAATGCTAGTTGCCTACTTTTATTGGATTCTTAGGAAAAAAAATGTCGCAGTTTCGCCCGAAAGGCGAAGCATCAATTACGATAGCAAATTAGTAGAGAGCTATTCGGAGTAGGGATAGTAGTTTTATTCGGCTGCATAAACTTGGACACATTCGCTTACTAACTGAATTAACAAGCGTGGTGTCAGCGCGCACAAGCAAACAAGAATAGATCACACTGAATGACCGCAGACAACGACTGTCAAAACGCTGGCAGCAAGCGCAGCCGCCGAAGCGGGCGAATTAAGGTTCGTGCGGTCTATCGCTTCAACGGAAACTGAGCGGCGAATGCACAGCGCATACAAAGGTCAGAGCAGTGTGGATATAACAGACGGTGCGGGCGACCGACACAGCCGCGGGCAAAGTACGAGCGCAGTTGTTGGCAGAGTAGAAGCTGCGCCCCCCCCCTCCCTCCGTACCGCGCTGCATGCCTTCCCGCCTTCTTGCTTTCGCGTGGGAGATTGAGTGGCAAGTTCCCCTTACGCCCGGTTGCAAGATACGCCTTTGGTGCTGGAGCACAGCGTCGCCCCGCTTCCTTCCCTCCCATACCAACACGGCCTTTCGCGCGACGGTCACGTTTGCTTTCCGCCGTGCGTTCGCTCTCCGTGATTGCGCGCGTCCCCCGCGCGCTTTCGCTCGCGCATACGGCGCGCGGCGATGATTTTATCGCCCTTGGACTTTATACGGAACCTCACGGCGACGGCAGAAATCCGGCTGAAGTGTCCATATATCGCAATAAAATAAATTTTTGGCGTTACCATTGATAACGACATAGGTGAGGTTTCGTTGTCGCTCAACTCTGCACCGCGCGCATTCGAGTTTCAGTAGTTACGTTACCGCGTAGTGCTGCGCAGGTGTTATGGCACGTACACACTAGCGGCAAAACGCGCGCGGCGCGCCGGCGGCGGCAAAACGCAGCAGCGGCAGGGCGGCCACACCAACCGGCGGCGCGCCGCAAACGCAGCAGCGGCAGGCGGCCACACCAACCGGCGGCGCGCCGCTGCGGCAATCACGTGACAGACTAGACTCCTCTCCCCTTCTCGAACTATCCGGGAGTTCACGCGTGCAGATGATAGTGCGAAACGAGAAACAAGCGGTCGGGCGGGTCCGCATGGCACCAGTTTCCCGCGCGCACGTCACGGACGCGGGCCGCTCTCATTGGTCTCCTTCATCCGCGGCACGCGGCAAACCGCAAAAAATCGGTCCAGGAGCGATCCCTGCCGCGGCAACAAAAAAAGTTGCAGTGACTTAGCTCGGCTATGCCAGGATATACGTAGCGTTAGCAAAGGTTCAGCTGATTATTCTTAAGATTATTCTTAAGATAAGATTATTCTTGAGTCAAGCTTCTCCGTTCTTCTGCGCTGTTGAGCAGCATTTGCGCTCTCCTTCTCCATGGCTATACCACACTGGCAAACGCCAGTCAGAAGCGCAGCAGCTCCAGCGCAGTGTCAGACGGCGACTGCACAGCGAGCGCGCGCCGGCGCCAGTGCGTCTACCACGGCTACGACGTCACTCCTCTGGAATGCGCAGACCGGCGGCGGGAGTCGCGCGAGGAGGAGTGCGCGCGAGGTGCGCTTCCGGTGCGCAAGCCGTGTGACATCACTGATCCTTGCGCATGCGCAGCACGGCTCTTGATGTGCCGCGCGAAACGGGCTTGGCTAGGCCAGTGTAGCTAACGCTACAAAAACCCGTTTCGCGGCTGCTTTCGCGGCGCGCGTCTAGCCGCCGGCGGCCCGCCGCGCGCGTTTTTCCGCTAGTGTCTACGTGGCATTACTGGCTCGCTAAACTCGCACTTGAAATTGCAAGCAGCAGAAAATGTCACGTCCATGTGATGTCGCGGGATGCCCGAAAAGCCGGTGTCGAGGCCGCCGTCGTAGTACGCAACGACCCCGGCAGCACGAGCCCTCAGCAGCATGTCACGCTCATCGGAGCTTAAAATCGAGTCCAGCATCGCGAGCCAATGTGCCGTTTTCAGTGTCGTCAACAAGGTTCATTGCGACGAGCGTCGACGATCATCATGGCTACATGCGGTGTATCATGGCGCACGCTTATATTGCGATAGCAATTATATGGACACTCCAAAGCAGATTTCTGCCGTCGACGTCGCCGTTGGGTTCCATATGACGTCAATGGAGATGAAATCGTCGCCGCGATATAAGTGGTTCTTGAGGGAAAGGGAAAGGTTGGCGCTATCTTCTGCAGCCCTTGAGGGAGCACGGCTCAGCGCCAACGGGGAGGGGTAAGTGGGAGCGAAAGAAGGGATAGAGTGGAGTCGCCACGGCTGGGCGAAGCAAAACCGGCAGGCATAGGCGGCACGTATCAGGCCGAGATGGAAGGCCTTGGTGTGCTGCAGAGTCTGCAGGGGTGTTGTGCCAGGCCGGTCAGGCCCGGGGTGGGGTGGGAAGCCGTGAGGCCTTCCCGCTTGTAGAAATGTCCTTAGAGGCGTGCGGAGAGCCCTGACGAGTCAAGGAACTCCACGACGCCTCGAAGTGCAGAAAGGTGGTGTCGGCCGGGGAAGAGGAGATCTTCCTCCTTGCCAGAGGGGAGGCCCAGGCGGCGGAACTCCTGCAGGAGTGGGCCCCGCTGCTGGAGGTACGCCGGGCAGGCCAGCAGGAGATGTTCGATCGTCTCCGGCTCCCCGCAGGAGCCGAACGCTGTATGTGCGAGTGAAAGGGCGCGAGGGACGCGCTCTTTCACGGGGAGTGAACCCACGGCGGAAAACAAACGCGCGTTCTGCGCCGTGCTTCCTTACGGGCTGCAGAAGTAGGCGTCTCTTTCCTCCTTTAAATCACCATATATGTAGAGCAAACGCGCCTTCTTCCGACGCGCGAAAGGCGGTGAGGGGGGGGGGGAGACGGAAGGGAGGTGACGTTTAGTTGCGGCACGAAGTGCCTATTCATATCAGAGGCTCCGGCAACAGTCTGCAACGCCGCACGCATTTTGTGCGAACGCGGGCAAAACGCCGACGGATGTCCATGGATGTCCTTGGACATGCTGCTGCATGTCCAAGTTTATACAGCTGGTAAAGCTACTATCATTACTCCGTATAGCTCTCTACAAATTTGCTATAGCAATTGATGCTTCGCTTTCAGGTGAAACTGCGACCACTTTTTAAGATGTAAGACGCGCAATCGTCTGCACACTCGCAAAAAGCGCATTTTTTCGACAATTTCCCGTGAAGAAATTGAAATTAGTGCTGTTTAGATGGTATTGGCAAACTGTCAACCCCCCCCCCCCCCCCCTCTCCTGGCAGAGATCCTGGGTGCGCTACTGCACTTTTTTTTCTTCCGCTTTCGCACTGCCGTTACAGTGGCTATCTGCGTCCTGCCGTCGGCTCTGTCTTGGCTGTTTCTGGCCGCGCGTCTGCGTTTTCCGCAAAAAAAGCCGTAGGCCGTCAGCGGGCGGCGTTTTACTCACCGGCGGCACCAGATACCAAGGAGGTTTTAAAAAAGTTCTGGAGTGCAGCTGCCGTCTCAAAAGTGAAGCGGGACCGCCGCCATCTTACCATAGGCAAGCAATAACTTTAGGAAATAGTGGGGAATATACGAAGCGCTTTCTTCCCACTCCGTGCTGTTTTTAGGTGGATAATTTAGCCGTGCAAATATCGTTGGACGTCTTCCTTTCTGTCACTGGTTTCAGAAGAAAGCCTTAAGTTATTTTCAAATTTTATGGCGCATCATGATATTAATACACAGCCAAAGGTAATATTTTAAGCGAAAGGTTCAAGCTTTTAATTTCAAATTAGCCTAGCATTTGCAATAACTGACCAAAAGGACGTGAGCTGCTAGCAGATTTCAGCTGTCACGAGCCTCTTTCAGAGTAGAAGTATAGGCAAACTGTGGCTTCACCTGTGCTGGTAAGAAACTGCGGAGGCTGCCACTCCAGCAATTTTTTTAAACCTCCTTGCCAGATACGGCGGCACAACGTCACTATGAGACCATGACGTCACCATTCCTCGCTCGGGAGGGCGGGCGATTCGAACGGCGCTAGAGGTACGCGGACGCTTCAGACGCAATTTTCTCATAAAATAAGTCTTTTCTTGGCACGAAACAAACGTTTCGAGGTTTCTGTGGTCCTATTTTAACATTCCACGTTGACTTAATATTTTCCTTCAGTGTCCCTTTAAAAGCTCGTGATCTATGGATATGGATGTTTCTATCTTACATTTAGTAAACCATCACAGTTCAAAGAAGATGCTGAATCATTGTGTCGAGGGCTGCAGTTTGTGCGTGTTGCAAAGAGCTGACATACAATTATGGTGATGCTGGAATGGTTATCCCTTTGTTTGCAGTAGTGTTATTTGGCAATTACAGTTTTAATCAAAAGAAATGAGAACAAAAGTGTGACAGCATCTGAGTTGGCCTCTTGTTGCACTTTCATTGTTTCATACAGTATTCTGTGGAGAGAAGTTAACACTTGTTCTCATCCTGATTTCCGCCTTCTAGTGACATGTTCAATGGGCATGACATGATGCACCCATGAATCAGCTGTACTCATGCTCCTAGTGGATTAAACTGCTTTGACGAAAGCTGTACATCTTCCACGTGTCCAACTGTAGTGCAGGCATTGTCTCGACATATTTGCACATCGCAAGATTTCAGAGCAGCTGAGCCAGACTGAACACAACACACTCAGTTCAACAGAACCACAGTTTATACTGCTTCGCTACCATGTCAAAACCCACAGTACAAAGCTGACATAACAATAAAGGAAACAAGACAATGACAACTTTTGATAACAGCATACAATAAAATTGGCATGTTCATTTCACATGCCGAAGAAATATAAAACAACTCTCCACAAATTTAACAAACCTTCTGTTAAAATTTCTGTGCTTATTATACTAAGGAAAATATGTCTATTCACCAGTTGCAAGTCACCTACTCACCAGTGGCGAGTCATCTAGTCACCAGTGCAAGCTACCAGGCCAGCAATAAAGCTTTACATTTAGCTGCCTGAAAACTTCCACAGACAAGGCATGCTAAAAAGCATGTTGCATTTTCATTTCAATCTTGCTGAGGTAGGCGTTACAGCATTCTTCCAACAAAATGTACAAAAATCAAGTACTATAAAAACAGTGAGTAACCATTTTCTTTTCGTACTTAACTTCATCGTGGTTCAATTTTTGAAACAAACTGCTGTGGCTACCGCAAATGACTAGGCTTCTTGCATGCTTACAGAAAAATGCTTGTGCTAATGTGAGAGCTATTAGAAATGGAACATCGGAGTGCATTTAACAAGAGATTTTATGTAGTTCTGGGTGCAGCTCTTTTATTGAAAAGCCCCACAGTGATAGCTAATACCATCGAAGATTTAACATAACTGTGCGATACCTAGAAAGCAATATCCTTTCTAGGCTCAGTCAACACTATGAACCCCAAATTTCTGCAATAATTAGCTTAAAACGGACTCACAGAATAAAGCAATCCCTAACCTTTATTGTTTCTTTCACACGCTTTTAAAACTTGTTGAGACATTGCAGCAAGAGGTCTCTGAGCTGCGTTCGAACAGCATAATCGCCTTCGCAAAATACATGCGTAGAGTGCTCGTCCACTTGGATGATTGTGTCTTCATTTGGCTAAACAAAGGAAAAAGAAAATCAGGATAGCAATTCAGCCGATCAAGTGCAATTGCATCATAACTGCAAAATACTCTACTTACCAAATGAACAATCATCCCGGATGCAGTGTTCTCCACCTTAACATCAGTAAATCCGGCCTGGGCAGTTAGAAAAAATTATATAATATATATATAAGTATAGTATAGGGATCTACACCACTACAAGATGGGAAAGTGTAGAGATCTACACTGCTACAAGATGGGCATGCAAACATACACAATATGAAAGCCCTGACATGGCAACTGCGTCTGTGTGAAGAATGAAATGAAATATGAGGTGTGTTCAAAAAGAAACCGAACTTTTGAAATAGCACGCCAACTGGCAGAGGGAGCGCGCTGCGGCTACTGAGCGGATGTAACGGCAGGTTTAGATAACAAAGTGCCATTTGCCACATTTCGCTCTGACTGTTAGTTGGCGAGATCCAGCCACTGAAGCTGTCATTTGGATTAGTGCCAAAGTGACAATTGAAGAGCTTGAAGAACAACGTGTGTTTGTGAAATTTTGCTACAAACTTAGCGAAACTTTCATAGAGACATTTAGGGCTTTATGAGTACGCTATTGAAACGAAGGTGCAATCGCCGCAATGTGTGAGCAAAAGGTATCCTTGTCGAAAAAAGCATGCATGAGTGGATTAAAGATCAAGGTGATGTTGGCTGTTTTTTTTTTTTTTTGCTGCAAAGGCATTGTCCATCAGGAATTTGTACGTGTTCAGATTGTAAACAAGGAAGTCTGCCAGGGAATTCTAGCGCATTTGAGGAATGCTGCGTGCAGTAAGAGGCCCGAATTGTGGGTATACCAGACTTTGGTGCTGCATGATGAGAATGCGCCGGCTCACGCGTCGCTCCTTGTGTGATAGCTATGTAGCAAAACATCACACTCCCGTTGTGCCCCATCCACCGCATTCTCAGGATCTAGCCCCAGCAGGCTTTTTTTCTGTTTTACAAACTTAAAACCACATTGAAAGGACGTCGTTTCCACACCATACAGGAGATTCAGGACAATGCGATACGAGTCCTGCATGCCATCCCTGAAAGTGTGTTGCAGGAGGCTTTCCATAAATAGGAACAAATGATGGGAACAGTGTATTGCCAGTAGAGGTCCCTACTTTGAGGGGGACAGTGCTTACAATCTCATACAATAAGCAAAAAAGATGCTATATCAAAAGTTCTGTTTCTTTTTGAACACACCTCGTATTTGGTTTCTTGCAAAGAAAAAACGATCATGGCAAGTGCTGCCATGTTGCTCTGAAGTTGCAGCTATGATGGGAAGGAAATCTGTACAAAGTTCACTTTTCACACAAATGCTGTTTCACAATATTTCCACTAGGCCAGTACAGACATGCACTTATTGCGCACTGTGTAATGCACGCTGAGATACTACAAGAAATTTATGCCTGGTGAAATTTTAGTTGCAGCCAGTATGACAAATTCTGCTCTTGTAAGCCCAATATCCCAGAGGTGCAGCTTTCGTGCTTAGTCAGCATAAATTGAAATGTAACAGGCCAGAATCAGTGAGGCTGGGTCTTCGCACTTCCATTTTCATTTGATGCTCATGGAATTGATGTGTGTAATTCAGGCCACAACACAGGGTCTTCAAACTAGAACACGTTCAGAAACCAGATGTGTTGTGGCTGCACACTGCACTCTAAAATACTCACATAACATGGGTTTAAATTTTTATCCTGTTTGCATTTCAATTTACTGCTGCTGATGCACTTTTTCCAATAGGATGTAGACCACTCTGTGTGAGACCACAGCCGATTTCTCGCTTTCTTTTGCGTTGTAGAGCTGGGAACACAAGGGGCCCACTACAAGTTTGAGAGTCTAGTTTCATTCATGCCCAACTGGGTAGTATGTTTTCGAGAAAACCTGCACCTGCAGTGCAATGCCCCTAAACTGCATCGCTGTGCTGAAGAAATATCATACCTTCTCTAACTTCCGCGCAAATTCTGTGACATCCAGGCTTCCCCAGGTGTAGATCTTTGGGGGTGTCTGGCCGTTCCACTTCTTGCTTCCACTTGGTTCTTTCTGTAGTGGCTGCAAAACGTTACCTCCGTCATAACCATTGCATATGACTGCTAAGTCACATGGCCACTGCTAGGCTGCCATTGTACACTAATGACTAAATGCACAAGCTAAAGCCATCAACCAAACACATCTGTGACTATTACACAGCCAACATACACAAAATAATGCTGAAATATAATTACCCCCTCCCAGCCTTTCTGCTTCGTCCAGGACAGTGAACAAGGACTGGTTGCTCTTTAAGCGCACATTATTATTGCTAGTTGATTAACATATGTCACTCATTTACATTTGTGGTGACGCTGATAAGCTGTGGTTGTCTAACTACCTCATTGTTCTCATCAATGTAGGGGAATTGCTGAACTACCTCTGCAATCAACCACACAACTGATCCCATTATTATGTGCCATACACACAAACATACACCCACACACACATATTTTTATAGACAGTATAGTGTCTTGTATAATGCTTCTGCATAATTTCCTTGATTACAGCCTAGGTGCCATGTGATGGTTGCTTTTCATGCATTTATTCTGTTATTTTTTGCAAAATTTTTCACATCTATGACCATTGTTCTTCATGATGACTGTCCTCCTCCCCTCATGTAATACTATCCCACCAAAGGCCCTTAAGAGGAGACATGGGTTCTGTGAAAAACATTTTTTAAAATATTTACTCTAAACACCTGAAAATTCAGCAAATATTCAATCTTGTGTGCTGGTTGCAAGTATGCAATTAGCTTTTTTTTTCTATGTTAAGGGGAGACGCGGGTCAAAAAACGTCAATTTTCATTAAAAAAAATAGGTTTTGTGTTTTTAGTTGTTTCAGCAACATTGATCTCTCCTATTTCACATATGAAGAAATCAGAGCCAGAAATGATCGGGAAAAGTATAATAAACTCGATTAAAGCCCTCGAGGTGCCAAGAAAAGGCAGAGATATGACATATTTTCAAGCGCGCGATGCGTCAAACCGCGGTTTCACACGCCATTGGGCTCGTGCAAGGTGGAAGGCCAAAGCTTTTTCTCTCCAAGGTTAGCTTTACCACATCACAATCTCCCTGGGAAGTAATAATAATAATTAACAGAAGTAAACAACTTTTAAAACTTTCAATCGCATTTTTCTCAACTTCATATTTTGGGCAAAAGAAGGCGTTTGTGCACAACATTTTATGTACTTATTGTGGTCCAATTAAGACCAAACTTAATGGGCGTAATTTTTAGGATATGTAGAATGCACTTATCTGGGATTTAATGCAATCACTTTATTTTTTTAAGGATGAAAATTTTTAATGTACTCGGGCACCAGCCACTGAATATGCAGCACCAGATACGAAATTCTCTTAAAATGTTGCCTGTAAAGGGAATCACATTATCTTGCTTATTAGCACTCAATGGAGTGTTAGGGACAAGAAAAATAATTTTGCACTGCTCTATCATGCTAACTGCTAAGTCCAGCAGCTGCACAAACATGCACTGCTTCTCACTTATGCATGGTACTTAGGACATGAAAGCATCGAGATACGTATCTTAAAACTAAAAGTAGATTTCGAATGAAGAGATCAAGATCTATAAGTGGTAAAATTTTCATTCACCCAGCATCATTATTTAAAAGGAAATGTTTCTGAGGAGCATCTCCCCTTAAATCATTAAAAAGTAAAAAAAAACTTAAGTTATAAATTTACCGGTTGAATTGCAAAAAATGTATATGCAGCAAGAAAGCTAAAATTAAGCAGGTATGTTTCTGAATGCCTAACGAGTGCAACTTCGCATTTCAATGTATTTATCTACATATTAGAAGAACATTTAAAAATTTTGCCATGTCCTAAAACCCTACATAATAGTGGTTCTGCACTCTAAGCCTCTCTAACGTTCAGAAAAAAAAGAGAGAGAGAGAGAAAGAGGGACAATTATATCAGTAGCAGAGAGCCTGTGCTGCTCTCAAAATTTGCAACTTGCAAAAATAATTTTTTTGAGACAAACGTGATAAACTAATAAGGGTGCGAAAATATACATTTCAAGATAAACAGTTACAGGGCTTCCTTCTGAAGCACCATTGAAGGATCGTTTTTGACAGGAAAGCAAACCGGAAAGATGCTCTTTTAAATGAGACCGAGATGACCTGGCTCCAGTAAGTGGTTTTGGAATGGCAAATGGCACAAAATTGGCAATTTTCAGTGCTTTCATACGCGGAACTGAGAATTTCAAAGTATAAATACAGTGCTCTTTTCTTTAACGACATGTCATTTCAAGCCAGTTTGCTGCCAGCAGGTGCACCATGATATGTACATAAGAAAATAACACAAATCAAAAAGTTTTATTTTATTTTAGATCTTTTTGTTTGCGAGACGAGACCCATGACCTAAAGTGGCCCTGAACCAAATTTCTTTAAGCCTCAAAAACGCCTTTTAACAAGTGTGGTGCCTCCCAGGAATATATTATTGAAATTATTTTTCAAAAAGACCTGGTACGAGCATAGATACTATGAGTGCAATATTTACCCTTCTCGTTCCCTTTCAACATCCTTCATAATGGCAGAGCAGGGCGGTTACGTAACCTGGCTTCAATATTGAGACTTTCCGCGCAAATTGATGGGCACTGTTGGCAACACATACTTCCGGTCACCTGCTTCCTACTGTGCATGGCTAAAGTGTATTAGAATTTAGCGAAGCTGTGCAACCGTGAGACCTAAGGTGTCGGTGTAATTTCTGTTCATTGTTTGGGTCCTCCGATCCATGGTCTGTAAAATTGGCTGTGCGGGGGCCTGTTTTCGATTGCCTGCGTACATTGATAGTGCGCATAACTGGTCACCGATGGATCCCGCTTCATCAGATTGTGCATTTCGCACCGAAGATGCTCAAAGCTGCCAGCAACAACCTCACCTCAAAATGAATTAGTAAGTGGAGATAACTTGAGAAGGGTCCCTGCCAGTGACCCCGGGAAACAGAGGTCACGTTTGGTACCTTTCACTGAAATTTGGCAACTGCCGCTGCATGAGAATGGTGGCGAAGCAGCAACAGACGATCCTTAGCTTCAACAACCTTTTCTGTCGACAGGGAAGGTGCTAGACAGACAGCACCACTCAATAAGAAGAGCACCTCCCAGGCATGTGCCTTCACTGGATGCGCGAGTAATAAGAGCCTGCCCTGGCCGTCAGCGAGAAGAGAGAGGTGACGAAGCCTCCGTAGGAGATCGAGCGAGGCATCAGATCGCCCGGATGCAAGCCATTCATAGCGAAATTTAAACCAAGTTCTTGCTCACTTCAGCCCTTCTTGATTGATGTTGCTAATCGGCCAATAGCAGCAGTCCGACATATGAGAACACCAGACAGTGCCCACTTCGAAACAGGTGAGAAGAAGGCCCCTGTTTGAAAAGAGGGTGTTTGAGAAAAAAGTTACTTTGTGCTCCGCTTGTGAACTTCACGCGCTGTGCACGACTGCAAAATTTGGCTGAAATGTTTACAGCTGGGTATGCTATCTGCGGAATGTGTTTTCTCACCAATCCCGGTGGGCGGTTCAGAGCCCCTTTAGGGTAAATAAATAAGTGATGATGATGATAACAAGAGACATATAAAAGCAGAACAGATCAGCAGGCGGAATCACATTATCTCACAACTTCTAAATGAGCAAGGGCAGCTTACCTTGAGCATGCAGCGGTTGTTGTTGACGTGAAGTGCACCAGTAATAGTTGCAATGCCCAGCCCACACTTCACTTCCACAGGTACTACGGACTCAGCCAGCTGGAAGAGTAATGTCACACAGTCTCTTATATGGGGTTTAGTACTTTGCAAGCAAACCAATGACAGAAAAAAGAATTTAAACATCATGCATCAAGTCAAAGAAAGCGTAACTACCCCACTAGTCTATAGAATTCACCTCTTTGGTCATTCACATTCGTTCAGGTTACGTGGCAACAGAAACACAAATTTGATTGCCTGAATCTGTTAAATAATTGAAATGCACACACACTGAAATGCACACAGGTACAAATATGTATGTGCAGAAAACAATAATAAGTTTAAATCATCCATTAAACACGACCTAGTTAAAAAATAAATTCAGACTACCTCGGAAGTCATTTCAATTCGCTGGTACCTCCGCTGAACTGGAATGTGAACAATGCTGCCACGTGTGTAGGTCTGTACTTCACATTCCTGCATAAACCAAAAACAAGAGAAAGAAATTAAGGTTGCACGAAATCGACAACAGACCATATTTTGCAGCCACCTGTTACAGACGGTATGAAATCCACTGGCTAGGCCAAAAACTGAGGCACAGGTACATTGGCCCTCAGAAAATGCAACATTCACAGCATTCACGCTGACTGGTACTGTACTGATCATGCTGTGCGATGCCTTCTCTATTTCAGGCTGATGATCAGAAGACTAATACATGCATGATTGTCATTGATGACTACGAGAGAGTAAAGTAGGCATGGCAATTATGAAAATGAGCCAAGAAACAATCTTAACTCAAGAAAGAACAGGCTGATGACAGTGTTGTAAGAAGGAAAAGCAACCAGTAACTTCCCAGCTGATACCATCAGTTGTCTGTTTAGTAGCCTTACAATTCAGAAAAAGCAAAAAGAGTGGCACACTGCCATTCAGAACCTCCAAATTGGCAAATTAATGGCATTACCCTCAAGAACAATTTTTTCTGCATCACAGTGACAACTTCATGATGTGCCTCTGCTTTTTGTAGATGACAAAAAACAAACCCTCGAATTTAGAGTCGATGACTGTGCTTCCCGCTATCTTAGTAACTATGCTTGTTTTTCAGGGCACAAGTTCGCCAAATATAAAAAGTTAGATTCCTAGCTCACACTCTTGGCAGTATTTGTCTCTCTTCACCATCACTACAATGTTACAATGCAAAATAAAGAGAGCCTACATGCATAGGCGCGTGCAGGGCTTTCCATTATTGAAAGGAATCTTTATGAAATATGCTAGTTTCCTATGACTAGCGACAATGCTTCCTTTTAAAATGCCTTTTTATTTTCAAACTAGCTCCTTCAACAATGAACTTCAAAATTTTACTTTCGCAAAGAAAACTTCCCAACCATTTTTTCCCTTTTTTTCATTTAAATGCTCATAGTTTGCTCAACAAAGCTGATGAATAGTCCGATTAATGCATGGTTTAAAAATATAGATTTCGATATTTTAGCTTTCATGGAGAAATGGTTCAGTAATAATTCCAATGTACTTGTTCTTGTGAATTATACTCCATTATGAGTATTTCTGTGCCGTAGGCGAGGAGGTGGTATACGAATGTACATAGAAAACAAAATACCCCATCGTCCAATACAAGAACATTGTACCTGGTACAAGGACTTTAAAGCAGTGACAATATTTTGCCGTGGTATTGTTGTCATTGTTGTTTACCATACTTCTGCAGATTGAGTTCAAAACTTGACTGCCCTTCTTGAGCAAATTTTCATTTATGTGTTCTCATCTAATTAGAAAGCTACACTCATTGGTGACATAAATATGAATTTGTTGTTCACTCAAGCCATCACTTCTGATATACTTGACATACCTCCAGTCACCTGTCATTGATTCAAAAGCAAGATAACAGTTCCTCGAGAACAGCAGCACTTTACAAAAGAATCTGAGAAAAGAAAATGCATGTTAATTTTGTCAAGGCAAAAGATCCAGAGCTTTTCACGAGTACAAAAAGGTGCGAAATAAGTTGGGAGCTGATATCAAACTACCTCGTAATCAGTTTTACCTAAACAGGTTCCCTTAGGAAAGCTTCGAAGACACCTGGGCCACAGTAAATGAACTGCTGGACACCGAAAGAAAGACAGTACCACCGTCGCTCAATTTGACAGCATTGACCAAACAGTGAAGGAATTATCAAATGAGTTTAATTTTTGACATCTGGAGAAACAGACAGTAATATCTTATCTAATGTCCACCAATGCAAGCTCAATTTGCTTAGCTCCTTGAAGCAAATTCGAAATAATTAAGAGTGATCTTTTTCCCCTCCGCAATAACAGTGTCCCTGAAGTCGACGGCATTGCCATTAGGGCTCTTAAAGGGCAACTGCGGCGATTTTTCGATGTCAACGGATGTCGATGAAATTCGCTGGATATGTTCCTCTGAACACTTCAGTCATGTCCTACAAGAAGCAGGCTTGAGAGTTGCGCAGGTTTTTTACAATTGAATTTAATTAATTGCCTCGAACACCCTACCTTACCTCCTCCTCAGTTACAGGCCACATTGTGTATGACGTCAGCAGTGTACCACGCAGAGCATGCCGGGATCACGCAGACGACAGCAACGAGAGCCCCACCGTGGACGAGAGCGCGCAGGAGCCGACGATCGTGAGCTAGTGCTTGGCGTGAGATGTTGCTGCTGCGAGAAGTTGCATTCCCTGTAGATGGGCAAGTAATGGAGGGCGGCAAGCGGTGTTGCGTTGTTGGCTGCACGAATTTCAGCCTTCGCCATCCGCAAACACAGTTTGAGCTGATGGCGATCGCATTCAGCCGAGGTTAAGCCTATCACAGTGGCCGAGTTCGTGCGTATGCTGCTGGCGAACCTGAGCGACTGATATGAAGCTAATTAAGCCATTAGGATGAAGAAAGCTGCTTCTGTAGTTCAGTTTTTGACCATAGGATTTGAAACACACAAAAAGCTAGAAGCGACGACACGATGCACAATCAACATCAGTATACGTTGCCGTTCTCGAATGCGGCCAGTCGCACTGGCCGGCGATTCCCTAAATGAAATGTGACTACGGACATTCATGGGTGTATTTTTACCCACTGTTATGCTGACTCATTATTTAGCTTACGAGGTGCACTGTCTGCCTCATATCCCAAATGGGCAGCAAGCGGAGGCCCCTTCGATACAGCATGCGTAAACAACCGTCTCGTTCAGCTGCCAATGATGTCGTACTTCACGGCATCGGCGTTTCTGCGAGAAAACTATGCGTTCTCTAAATGAACGATCATATGCGCAATGTCCTATTCTATGTCTACTTTACAGAACACTAATTGTGTGCATGGCGAGAATACGAAGAATGGTAAGCACACAACGCTCCCCTATACTACAGGTCTCCCGCTCGCTGTTTTCGAAGGTGTGTGGTCGCTCATATCAGCGCGACCCAGAGTGATGTAACGGTGCTTACATGCACAAAATCTGCGTGTTTTGTTATCTTCTGACATTAATTGATGTCACCGATGAGCGGCTATCTCAAGCAAACGACAAGTGGTCGCTGTACCAGCCGATGTAAACAAATGCACCGGTCGGTGCTTTGGACTGTCAGCAGCGTTCTTGCGGGATACAAATACGGAAAGTCGTGCTCCACATTAAGCATGCTGAAGCGGTTCCCTGAGAAGGGGTAAAACACGTAACATAGCAAGCAGAACGTATAACAATCAGTGGTTAGGGCTACCCTTCATGTTGCAGCGCGATATGTTGCGCATGGGCGCTGGCTCTAGTGGTGGCGGGTCGAATGCGGACGACGATTCGTGGCTACTGAATTCGTCTGAATCATAACTGTCACTGTTTGACAGATCCGAATGGGTGGTGCATCTTACAATGTCACCCGAAGGTCCAGCGCGGTCACGAATAAGCTGAGCGTCTGCTCTTTGCCGGTTTCGTTTGCCCTGCGGGCGAGACCGGCAACCTTCCCCGCTGGGTGTACACTTGTAACGTCACACGCAGAGGTTCGCTCGGCTGCTTGGTGAGGTTTCGGTTTCGTTTTTACGCTTTTTTGCTTATTTAAAATTATTTTCGATCATTTTCCCACGGGAGGGAGGGGGGCAGCTTTTACTCTGCCAGCAACTGCGTACTTTACACGGCCGCGCGTGCCGTATCTTGAAAGCAATCTGCAGACGGCTCATACCTTTGTCCGTGCTGTGTTCTCGCCGCTCTGTTTGCGTTGAAGCAATAGACAGCACGAAGGTCACTTCGCCCGCTGCTGCTGTTACCGAGTGTGATGTGCTCATGTTTGCTTGTGCACGCTCACACCATGCTTCCAAGTTTCCAAATATGCATCCAATAACGTTTCCAAATTTATAGGGGCGAAAAAACTATATCCTTACTACGAAAAGCTGTCTACTAATCGATGCTTTGCCTTTAGGGCGCAACTGCGACCTTTTATTCCAAATCTGCCATTAGCCCTTCGTGGTTGATCAAAATGGCTGAGGCCTCGCCCATATGGGCAGGAACACAGACTAGAATAGTTTTGGGCTATATCAGCCCTGGAGACAGAAACGCCCGCCCGCTGCAGTGTGCGCCTCCCTAATATCTAGTTCACTCGCGGCGACCTCAGTCTACTTTTCCTTGTTTTGCGCCTCAGCTTGGGAGCACCGTGCCACTCTGTCTACTCTACCATATTCTAGTACACTCTAAACACAGCCGCCCTGGTCATTCCTACAGCAGGGACAACAGCAGGGAGTGGCCGCGCGCGCACTGGCTGCTTGCCGGAAGTGCCGGAAAGTCCACTTTTATGAGCACTAAAATTACGAGACAATGTGTGGGAGGAGCCGTCGCGCGGGGTGCAGAATGTGAATGACTGCACTCTTTTACGGAGAACGAATCCGCTCTCTGCTTGCGGCCACTGCCGCAGCACACATGCCGAAGCCGTTCTGGCAATATCATGGCGCAATTTTGGTCAATTTTCTGTGTTTGATGCAGTTTGGCACAGGAATTTGCGTTGGTATCAAAATGGCGCAATTGGCACGAGTCCCACCCCTGCATATACTATCTATATCTATGAAGCTGTTTGCCCAGTCTTCACACCACTAGTGTGAAGCTGCCCCTAATTTTTATGGTCGTGATTAACAATATATATATCTGCTTGCTGATTCATAGCCAGCAGAAACAAGCACTTCGAGCGGTAAAACTCCCCTTCTAGGAGAATTTCCAGATACATACAGTGGACTCCGCTTAACAGAAAGATGTGTTCTGTTTATCCGAAGTTTCATTTAAGCAAAGGACACAAAAATCACCAACAATCACTTTACTCTAAAAGTGTTCAAGTGTTTCGATATTACTGTGGTAAAAAATAGACTTTGCTGCCCTGTGCTTCTAATATTGTAGGGTCTCTTGTGCAAGGTTGTGCTCATGTGTGAAATTATTCCCAATTCTTCTCCACAGTTGTCGCATTCAAAATAGTGATGCAGACTTGCAGCTGCATGTCTTGCTGTCTCGTCTGAAACAATAATGTGCACTGGAAACGTAATATCCATGTTTTCGTCAATAGAATCATGGTCTTCGTCACAAACTTCACAAATGATATTTTCAACTGTCTTCCTCAGAGCTGGTAACGAAGGCGTCATCTGAGGTCTCTCATTCCTGGCATTGTGAACGAAGCAGCAGTGGCAGCCTGACTACAAGACCCTACCTACTCCGTAGTGCTCTCTTCCTCCTCGAGGATCATACTCATTGCTTGCCTATCAAAGTCCCCCTTATGATTTAAACACCATTTCAAGCTTCAGCATCTTTAATTTGCAACGGCTCTCCCGCAACTGCCTGATGGAATGGATTTCCTTCACTAATTATAGCATCACCATTTGACATGTTGGTCAGACTATTCCTGTTCCATTCGCCGATGAGGTAGGTGGTATTCTCGGTTAAAGTTCCGTCTAACCAAAGTTCACACAAAGATGTGTTCCGTTTAACCCAAGTGTGTTAACATTGTGCCTACAAGTGGCCAACCAACGTATGCCTTTGTTCCATTTATTCGGCATTTCCGTTTTAGTGAGTTTCATTTATCTGGAGTCCACTGTACTTAAAAAGTACCAGTTGTTGGACGCAGATCAGACACATAACAAGAAGGTAGCTATCCATATAAGATTTTTATTTAATAAAGACAAAATAGTTTGAACTTCGTAATTATATAGTTGTGCACAATGCCTACAACTTTTGACATACATATCAACCTGATGGACCACAGACAAATTATGCCACGTGTTCAAAAGTTAACATTTAAAATACCACAGATGTTGAACTCTCATTCAAAAATTACTGAACTCGCACATAAAAAACCACACTCCCCATTGTTTCATGAAGTGTTCACAACTATCTATTTAAGAGTCTTAATTTATAATCTAGATTGTCTACACTATTTCTTTCTTGAATTAAATCCTGGGGTTTTTCGTGCCAAAACCCCCATTTGATTATGAGGCATGCCGTACTGGGGGACTCCAGACTAATTTTGACCACCAGGGGATCTTTAACGTGCCCCCAATGCACGGGACATGAGCGTTTTTCCATTTCTCCCTCGTCGAAATGTGGCTGCTGTGGCCGGGATTTGATGCCGTGACCTCATGCTTAGCAGCGCAACACGATAACCACTAAGCCACCGCGGCGAGTTCTTTCTTTCTTGCTGTGTTCATATTTTACTTTCACATATTCTTTGTACGTTAATATAGAGTTATCTTTTTAATTTGTATTGGTTTTGTATGCTGCATTATACTAAGCTGTATATTTTGAAGTTGCAGCAGGAGTCATCGCTGAAACATGTTCATTTTCCATGTTATTATTTATTTTTTCTAAAGGGAAGGGCAGGCCTTAGTCAGGTAGTGTACCACCTTTTTGCCTCCCTTCCTTGGTTTGTAGCCTTTAAACCGAAATAAAGTCATTCTTCTTCTTTAGGGGGGACCAGACTAGGTTGCGGTGCCCTCTCATATATATATATCAAAACAGACTTTTTTCAACCTTTCCTTAAAAAGACGCCTCAGACAGGAACATCTTAGGCTTTAGTAAAACTAAACGTCTTTTTGGTCAGACCTTGCTGGTATTTTATCCACACTGCGACCTAGCTTGCCATGAAAAAAAAAAAAAGACGTAGCCTTGGGGGCAGAGGAGGCTGTTTTTCTTAATCTAGCCCATCCCTAATTACCCGGCTACACCCTTGTTCTGAGGCTACGATTCCTAACAATGACAATAATATCCTGTAGTACCATCTGCCCCAGCACTGCTTTCCATTTCACACCCCATTAGGAACTAAAGACTGTGCACTTAATTTGGACCCCTCTATGCTGGCGCCCTCTATGTGCACATGCCTAAGCCTACATGTGTACGCACCGTTTCGATGACGAGGTCGCTGCGGTGTGGCTGCAGGAGGGGTGGCAACGTATACTGCAGGGGCAGAACAATGTTGGTGGGCTTCAGGTCACGGATGAGCTTGTTGGCCTGTACAAAGCTAAGACTCGTGTCGATGGGGAAGCACAGTGCCTGCACACAAATAAACACGCAGTAAAGACACACTGAAAGCAAGAATTCTTTCTGTTGAGGTGAACATGTGTAACAAGCTGTCATCACACCCTGTACTTGACAAATATGAGACCCGCAGATGTGAAATATTCTTGCTATAATGGCAGACATCACATGCACTAATACACAGTCACACGATGGCTGTGTCCCATTCCACCCCACCTGAAGCTAAAAGATATGGAGAGAAAAAAAAAATGTCATACAGTCGAATTTCGTTAATTCGAAGTCACATAATTGGAACCAACGGATAATTCGAACTGGCCCATAGGTCCTGGCAAAGTGACGTGTATTTGAATGGGCAAAAAACTCTCCTTAATTCGAACCTGAAACACGCGCCACGGTTAATTCGAATAAGAGTGCCCGTCCGCACAGACTACTTTTCGTGCAATCCCAAGCCGAATGCCAAAGTTCGACGCGTCGGCCGCCATAGCGTCGCGAACCACGAACAATGGCAGGCGCCATGTTTAAAGCAGAGGGTGGAAATCATGCAGCCTCGCGCGCTTGCAAGGGCGCCGTCATTTTCTGCAGAACGGCAGTGCAGTACTTTTCCGGTGAGGAGAACTCTGAGGTCGCGCTGGAGCTCAGGAGTAGACTCCAGTCGATGTCGTTGGAGTTGCGCCGGAAAAAGGTCACTCAGGCGCAAATTACAGATTATTTCAAGGCAGGATCTGCGTAAATAAACGCATTTTGAGAGGTGACGTGGCCTCGTGTTCCTGCAGGCGCCCTGCCACGATGCATGGAACGACTGGTGCTGCGTGTGGTGGTCTGTTCAGGCCCGAAAGTGCACGCCTGCTTCTCGGGATTCCTGCTTGACCATTGCGTATACTGTACTTGCGCAATACGTAATTGTTGACATTGCGTTCCTAAATATGTGCAGTAGGGCCTACTTTATAGCGCATACGTTTGTAATATTGGTATTCTGCACTAGTACCGCTAATAAAAGGGACCCCCGCTAGTTCGAACTCCAGTTAATTCGAACAGATTTTATATCCGCTCAGAGTTCAAATTAATGAGGTTCAACTGTATTAAAAGATCACCACGGCCCTTGCATCAATGTATACACCAGCAAAGATAATGCGAACAAATAGACAATGAAGCCAGAGAAAGCATAAAGGAAATTACTTGTTATATTAGTGTGCGAATAAGTTGTAGAGACCAAATCAACTGAATACAAATCGAATATAGTGACAGAATCTCTCTCTCTGAGCTAGAATGAAATAGGAATCAAATAGTGTAAGAAGCAAGTGGAATCGAATATCGAATAGCTTTCCATTAGTTTGCAAATAATGTCAGCCTGATATGTGCAGTCCTGTCCAGTAGTGTCCAGTACTGTACACAATTTCTGTACTAAGTGAATTCCACCATCACTCCATTTTGAATAATCCAGCAGACAAGGCACGCGCTGCAGTCTAAACCACAAGAAACTTCTAATAAAGTGATAACTCAAATAAGACGGTTACATTATATAACAAGGGTCTGTTGTATGTGCAGTCGACTTCCATTAATTCAACTCCCGTTAATTTATTCTCAGCCTAAGGTCCTGGCTGGCGCCCATGCATATCTATGGGCCCAAACTTTCATTATTTCTATCCAAAAATGGGCCTTCGCTGGATAATTCGAACTTGAGCAGTCAGCACGCACGCAACTGATCCCTATGGCGACCCCAATAGCGACCCCTTTAGTGACAGTATCTCTCAGCGAAGCTTAGGGGACAGTGAATGTGCTGAACACGTCATTGTCCATTGAAAATGGCTGTTTTCAGCCTATCCTAGGAGGAAGATATTTAAGCAATAACCCTAGCTCATAAACTCTGATTACGGTATTTATCAGATTCTAACGCGTACCTTATTGTTTTGTCGAAAATTACCTGCATAGTGCAATCAAATACAAAAACAAAACCTCCTTCGTGGTGTTTGTATGCTTTACCACATGGCACGGATGTATTGCGGCGAAGCTAAATGTAGAAGGCCGGCCACCATTGTGCAGCACATATCAGAACCCTTGCCTATTTCTTATGCTAAAAAATCGGGTGCACGTTGAATTTCTACTTTGCTTAGGCACTTTAATGTCATTTCTACATTAGCTTTCTACTTTGGACACATAGAATGTGGGTGCACATTCTATTCGGGGGCGTTAGAATAGGGAACATACTGCCAAATGAATCAGCAGTGTTCTGAAGTTTTTTTTTTTTCGTGCATCTTGTTTAATTTGGCCCGCCAGATAATTAGATCAATTTCATCGAACCCATCAGGGACAAATTAACGAAAGCCTACACATATAATATGCTAATTGAAGCAACAAGCACACAAATACAATTAAAAAAAAACACAACCAACCTTCATTGCCATAGGTTGAAATGGTGCAATCGCTTCTGCCAAGTTGAAGTCAGGTTCTACAATGTGAGCATGTCAAAAGAAAATGTTAGTTGTTTACTTTTTAGAATAAACTTACCTCTTCACAAATTAGCCAACACACCTGTGAATATGACTACATTGTTTGGTGACGGCCCCCAAAGCTCCATGAAGTGAACCACATCACCAAACCGAAGGGAAGGGTGGCCAGCGAACACGATACAAGGGGTATGAAAATCAGCAGTGAATCCTTCAGCTAGAAAAGAGAAATCAAAGAAGAAGCATGGACGGGAAACAGTGACTTCAGCTATTTATACTTCACGGTACGAATGACGTAAGAGGAAAACACTGAAAAAGAAAGAACAGAAAAAAAGTTCGTAAGGCTACCAAGAAACTCCGTACCTTTGATGCTGGAAAAAGGTTTTAACCTTCCACCACGCACCAACTGAGCATGGGGGAAAGGTTCTTCAGGTATATACACTTTTGCCTGCTTGGCCGCGGAAAGCCTAGGTATATAAGACATTAAAAAAAATGCTCTGTCAGGAAGAACAGGTGTTAAACGTAAATTTGCATGAGGAGCATAACATGCACTTCTCAGAAAAAAAGAGAGAGAGAGAGAAAAAGAGGCCACCCAGAGAAATAATAAGTAGGGGTTTCTGAACTTTTCAAATAATGAATCGAAAAGTGTCCTATTCATTTCGGTATTCTAATCAAATAGTCACTATTCATAAATACGAATATTTTTCAAATGCTTTTCAAATACTTTTTCAAAACGTCAACTGCGCCCAATTAAACATAAAGCTTGAGCAAAAGTACGATAAGTTTTCAACCCCGCGGGCACAGTACAGACGTATAACATGAGAACTTTCATGCTGGGTCAGGCTATGTCGCTTAGGTAGCCATACTTTACAGGCTATACAGCGACCATTCGCACTCTCTGAAAAGTCATGTGCATACAAAGAACCTACTTGTTTGCTTCTAATGCTACGTTTATGCTTTTCATAAACAAAGTTTTATAACGTGACAGGGGTAATTGGAGATCGCAGGGAGAGGCCTTCATCCTGCAGTGGACATAAAATAGGCTGATGATGATGATGTAATGACAGAAGCTTGCCGACTTTAGGAATACTAGGATGTGACATCATTTTATATTAGTAGCGATAACGGTTGTTCTTTATTCGAAAACTATTTGTATTCGATTCAGTTCGATTCACTTCTGTAAGTCATGCTCCGTTTATGCGTTTAGTAAACAATGCTTCATAACGTACTACGTAATGACAGAAGCTTGCTAACTTTAAGAATACTAGGATGTGAACATAATTTTATATTAGTTGCGATAACAGCTGTCTATTTAAAAACTATTCGAAAACTATTCAAACTTGATTTGATCTCAAAAATCGCTATTTGCACACCCCCTAATACCAAGTATGAAACTAAGCCTGCACTAGCAAGTATCCCAATGCCACTGGCATAACAAAATGAAACTTACTGCTTTTGATTACCATTGCAGCACTGCTTACACTCACGGCATGAAGATTGATAAGATTAGCGTGTATAACGAGCTACAACTCATGCATTTTGGTGGCCTAGTTACAGTGGGTCTCACTTTTGGCATGTCTCTTTTTTAACAGGTCTAGTTCAGAGGGCCTAGTTTAGTGGGCCTAGCAAGATTCTAACCTGAGGATGGTGAACCAACGTCAGAATAGCAGCAGCACAGACACACCATGTTGACAATCATGCTGCTTAAGTGCAGAGTTATTCCTGCTTATTTAAGCCCAGATGAGTGGAAAACTGAAATCCATTGTGTGCCTTTAGTGCTCCCAAGACATCTGTGAACTAATGGTGCAAGCAAAATGATTGAATCTTGGCAAGCAATTAAATGGGTGAAAGTTAGAACACAGTATGCCGCACAGTTTTCCTGGCCATTAAAATCACACACACACAATAGATGTGAAGGGTGTGGTAATATTGTAAGAGCATGGTACTGCTATATACTACAAAAAGTAAAATTTTTTTGCACACTTGATCCTCAGTAATTTTAGCTGCAATAATAGTAACAATGCATGTTCCACGAGCCGCCAGACAAATCTGACCCCCCCCCCCCCTGCCAATGGGTGGATATTTACATAAGAGTTAACATTTAATAATTAAAGCCACTATTTACACACTTCGGTAGTCTGCACAAGAAAGATTAATTGGTCGCAACAACCATCGTGAGGCCGTGGATAAGCATGTCGGCGGGAAAAAAAGAGGAAGGGGGAAGGGAGTTCTGCGACACTCTGGGAAGGCAGGTGGGGTTCCCCAAGGCCGAAAATTTTGGGAACCCCTGCATTACAGTACTATAGGATAAAGAATTGCTGCACTGCCCTTCCAATAGAACATCATCACACTTCTATGCCACAGGGGATGGAAACGCTTAAGCAAGAAAATGGCAGAGAACACAGTTAAAATAATATATCTCTGTTCTCCTATATCTTGGTGAGCGCTCTCGGACAACGGTGTTTACCTACCACTCAGCAAGTATGGACGAGTACGCAAGCGAATTCTCGGCCACAGGTGACAAGAAGTACATGGGGACATTGACCTGCCCGGTGGTCTCCAGGTGACCAGAGAGGCACTCGAAGAGGTCGTACGTCACGCCTGATGGGTAGCAAGGGATGAGTACATTGCCTCCCATCTTCACAGTCATGGCTGCAGAAGCACACAAGGATTATGGTCAGGAAACCGCACATTTGCATACAGCTTCACTTGGCAGACCATAAATGCAGCTGAAGGGTACACATTAACAACAGCGCAAGCCAGCTTACAAACTTGCAAAATATGAAACAATAAAAATTGCAAGCAACCAGACTGCTGCTGTTACAAAATAAAAGTGCTAAGGATAACAGCTAACATCTCTTGCAATTTCTTAAACAGGTATGGAATTGGAATGCTTCAGGATCACAGGAGTGAATGATTTTTATTTTCGCTTTTGCAACCAAATGCTAGTCTAATGCAGACCAGACCCCCCCCGCCCCCAGCATTTGCCATGTATAGAACAAATATGTTGCATGATGTTAAACACATCTTTAAACAACTAGCACGTGCCTGCTTTGAGCAAATGCAATGATTTAGAGTCAACTATGATCTACGACATTGCATGACACTTGTCACCTGAATGTGTGTGCTTTAAATTCATCGCAGGATCCATACAATGCCATTTTTAACATGTGCAGCTGTCTTTTTACCACTAATGGTAAAAAGTAGCATGCCTGACGCTACATATGAGCAGTACTCCCCATGCCTGCTCAATGCTGTTTATGCAGGGATGGCCTTCCTAAGAAGCAGATTTTTGTGGCTGTACAAAAATTGTGCTTTTCTTTACAATTCCAGGAAGATGAAAGTTTGACTGCCTTTATCCCACTGTGCTCTTACCTACTGTGATGCAGAACTCTCCAAGCATGGTGTCTGGGTTGGCCAATGGTGTCTGCGTCAAGCTGGTCAGGATGAGCGCATCAGCATTCCTTAGGGGTCCGTGCTCAATGGGCTTTGGGTGCGTAGTTAATGTTGATGAACCTGACATGTACACAATCTGCATCGAGATAAGAGAGACTTGTGAGGCCAACTAGCCTTTTAATTTGGCAGGCCAGAACAGAAAGGAAACCACTAAAAGAAAAACAGAATGCCCTGCTCTCTTGTGACCTGGTCCTTTGACCACCGCAAGATTATGCAGAATAGCCGCAAGAAGCCCTCCTCCCTCCGTGATGCACTATAGCGGCAGCCCATTCTGTGAATTTGTCTTTAAAGCAGAAGCCTTTGCTCCCATTGCCACCGAAGAACATGTGTGAGTATAGTGACAGTTGTTGCTGGAGGTTGGTTGTTTGTGAATAAATCTCTCCGTTATCTTGGACAGAATTGTTTTTCTTGCAGTGCAATACTTGCTTCCATACCAAGGTTGAACACACGTCTGTTGTGCAACAGTTTACACACACTGACAACTGACATGGCCCTGCTGATCGCTAATCTCAGAACTGCAGTGGTCAGTACTCCTATGCATAGTGCAGAAGGACTGCAGGTACAAAGGCTGATCTACACAGTAACTGTTGCCTGGAATAAGGAGAAATAAAGTTGAAAAATAATGAAGATTAAAGGCAATTAAGAAGAAAAATCAGCTGTGCCGACTGTCCGGCGTCGTACATCGGGGAAACCAAAAATCTAAAAGAAAGAATCAGACAACATGAAAACGACGTCAGAACATTCAACCGAATACGCAGCGCCGTCGCCGAACATTCCGAAGACGCCGACCACAAGATTTCTTTCCAAGAAACCCAAATTCTTCAAACAGAGACAAACTGGCGAAAAAGGCTACTACTCGAGTCTTGGCACATTCAGAACACGGCGGGTAATATAAACCGCGTGAAGGGCATTCTTCCTTCTTTGTATGTTCATGGCCTTGCAGACGCGACGAAGGGAAGAAAGGACCCCCCGCTCTAGGTCAGCAACACCAAAACAACTCGCCCCCCCCCCCCCCCCCCGTCCCTTGTCAACGCATTCCCACGACTAAAGGGCGCCCAGCATCGGTCAACCCAGCCGACCAGCGACGCCGAAGCCCACCCCCCCTATTTTGTCTGTCCTATTTTGTCTGTCTAGAGCAGGTGCCCTGCCAAGTGTCTTCGCACCTTACGCTCTCTCCCCCTTTCTCTCCTTTGTTACGACGTACCTTTTAAAAGCGGCACACCGCCATCTCCGAAGAATACCCCCTGAAGAAGGAGCCGAATTGGTTCCGAAACGTCGGGCTAGTAAATTTCCTTATTTGGTTGGAGTCAATCCCTAAGTCTTAATCAATTTTCCCAACCAGACAGGTAATTCTGTCGAAATGTTTAGCTTCAATTAAGAACAAAAGTTAATGGTGGTTATTTGCATACGTTGGCAAACTCACTCATATATCAACTCACTCAGAGTGACTCAGAGACATTCATGAGCATAGGTTGACATACCCCCTCACGAGTACAATGACTTATACTTACTTTACACTTACTTGAAAGGCGTGAGATAGGGCATTAGTGAGTGGACGAGAGTATGAACAGGCGAGAGAGCAGTGAGTTAGAGTGGACACGACTATGAAGAGTCAGTGAGGGCCATTTAATGTGAATGCAAACTACAATCAATGATGGTGATTTTGAGTGGACGTGAGTGCGTATGAGAGCGAGGGTAGACGCGAGTGTGAGTGATTGCTGGTAAGTTTTAATGAAAATGACTGTGGATGCAAGTAGGTGTTCGTGAGTATAAGTGGGTGTGAGTATGAACGCAAGTGTGTTTTAACAGGTGTCGGTGCACATGAGTGTGAGTGAGTTTTCACTTATTGGGCCAAACTATGTTCGCAAGTCTGAGTGAGTGCAAGCGAATCGGAAAGAATTTGAGAATTTGAGTCGAAGTGGATGCGAATCTGAGGCACTATGGCAGGTTCTGATTTATGGTGAGTATGAGCCCGAGTGAGCCTGCTCGAGTCTGACTTTGGCGAGTCTGAGTGAATTCTGTTTCCGGTATTGATCTATGTTTATGAATGCTAACCACCATACCTCAAAGGGTTATTAAGAACACCCTGCAGTAGCAAAAGACTGCTCTTCAAAAATGTTCCTACCTTTTCATGATCGGCTGTGACAATCCAGTTGCAGCTGCCCAAGCAATAACCCGAGCTGACTGCAGACACTTGAACCATTCCAAATACATCCTGAAGGCAAAACAAACAGTATGCACACTCATCACACACATAGGACAACAGCTTTTAGAAAAATGGCACTAATGGGATTTCTCACCCAAAGACAACACATCGAAGCATAGAGTAATTTTGAGTCAAAAACGGTGGTTTGGTTGAGTAACCTGAAGATATAAGAACAGCATGCATAGGAAGGCAGTGAATACTGAAGACCGGTAGAAAAGGAAACGGGGTTGGTCTGGAGTAAAGTGGCAAGACACAGTTGAGGATGATCGCAAAGCCAAGAAGCAGAGGAAGTGATGAGTAAATGACGATGCCAAGGGATGAAGGATGATGGTAGCACCAGAAACAGCTAATCAAATAATCGCAACACTTTAAAGCTGATAGAACAGACTTTCACCGAATGTGAGAAAAAAATGTTCTCACCACTTTCTCGGCAAACCCAACCACCTTGACCTTGGAAAGGCTGCTGTTCACATCTTGCATGCTGTACAACTGCCGCCAAGACCTCGGTTTTCCCAAGTCAAGTGATGGGAGCTGCAGAAACCTGACCAAAAAGAATGAAGAATGCTGACATCAAAACTTATTTAAAAAAAATAATAAACCCTCACCCGCCCAGACTAATTTGCTTACGATTTAGCTATCCTGCAAAAAGGAGTGGAAGGGAAAACCCCCAGACTTACTTTAGAGCCTGGTGCTTCCATTTGGTTGCAGTTCTTGGCTTGGGAGTTCTTTCTATGTAGGTGACAAGCTCTTCCATAAACTGCCTGGAAGCATAAACAAAATATGTGACAGAAGAGACTGGTGGCAGTTTCTATTTATATAAATACTTAGCCTTCTTAGTGGTCATGTACAATTAACGCACAGAGGCCTAGTGCTTTGAGTAAACTCAAACTGCCTCAGTGAATATTAACGGTTACCATACGGCACACTGCCCTGTTCAGAAAAGAAGGAAGCACTAATGGTGGTGACAACTCTGCTTGCGTGATCACTTAGGCATGTTGCAACTGTCAATAGCAAACCTGTGAACCCCATAACAAGTTCTCCGCTGCTATGGTTTAAAAAGGTAGTAAGAGAGTCTTCCATATCATTATTAACATTAACATTTTTGCTGTAGCACTTCATCTTGCTATCTTTTCTTACTTTTGTTTTATATGTGAACCTTTCCTTAACCTCCCAGGAGGGCCTTTAGGGGTATTCAGAATACTACTACTACTACTACTACTACTACTAATAATAATAATAATAATAATAGAAGAAGAAGACAAAGAAAAGAAAAAATAAAGCCCTTGATGGATAAGTGTTGACTACAGGCAACACACCAAAATTCTATTTTTTTTTTTTTTTTTTGCTTGCAAAGTTCAGCTTTGAGTATGTAGTTTCTGGCTAAAGGTCTTCAGCCAACACTGAATGAGGGGCAGACAAGCATCATTTGTTGGATTAAAGCAGGAACAGAGGACGAGGAAGGAGTCTGGCACGTAACTCGCTTTCTTTTGAAAGCACGGTCAGAGGAGAAAGATTGATGCAAGGCTCCCGGCTGCAGCAGTATAACACAGGTAATGAATGCAATGTACACCTCTGTTCCACATCTGATGTGAACTGTCTTTACACGTCCCGCACAAAGCCATAAGTGGCTTGGCTGCTTTAATTACTGACATTTTGCACATTTGCGATGAAAAATAGACATTTTATTCGGGTATTTTTATGTCTCGACATTAAATTGTTAACAGAATAAAAAAGGAAAGCTCAATCTGACAGCACATGTTCTCTAGGGTGAGGACATCTTTTTACCTTAATTGAGGTTTCCTATTATCAAGAGCCTAAAACACTTGGTCTGCTGCTTGATCTGAGACTAACAAAACTACCATGTGACCCTTGGTTACTCCTTACAAACAATGCATTCTGAAAATGGACCACCCAGTTTGTAGCTTAACATCGGATTGTGTGCTCCGTGATCCCTTCCCCTACCTTCCAATAAGGAGGGTTGGCTCAGTCATGTAGACAGTTCCCTTGAAGCCTGTCCTTTCCGTGACATAAGGTAATGCCATCATGGACTGGTAGTTGGAGATGAGGATGACATCGATATCGGCAAAGTCAACAAGACCAGTCTGCAATAAAAAATGAAAAATAATTTTGACAATGGCGCTACAACAAAAGATGCATACTAGATCTGTCGTGATCATTAGACCTAATACTTCTTTCTTCTTTTTTTTTTTTTAGGCATGAGCTGTCACTATTATCAGCTTTTCATAATAATGATTAAAGCTGTAACTCGGGTGTAGGTTTTCGCAAAGTAGTAATTTTAAAAGTTAAACATGGTGACCACAGCAGTTCTCACAGATAGTAAAACCAACATGCCTTCAACTTGCAAGAAAGAAATACATTGCACGAAAACAAAGCCCAAATACAAATTTTACGAAAATCCCTGCAAATGAGAGAGACGAATATATGTATATCAAAATCTAGAATGGTGGACCCTTGGAATGGCAGAGTTTGCCGACTGAAATTTAGAGCCTCGATCCTTACAATCCTATTCTAATATGTTACGTTCTCACCTCTGGAAGGCAGAATTCTGGCGCGCTGTCAACAAACACACGTCCATTTGCCTCCTTGAACTCCTGCACAAATGACACTCGTTACTTCAGAGTTTGACACACAAGAGGCCGAAGACGTTAACTGCTGATGAAAACGTTCAACCTTACCCCTTCTAACTGTGCATCGCCAGCCTCTCTCGGAGTCCACAGGGGTAAGTTTGAGAGCCGTGTGCTGAAATTGACGGAAGGAACTCGTCTGTTCAAGACATACTCAGACCCTGTCAACCTTATAACTTAGAAATTACTACAGTCAAAGCCAGAAAATACTACAACTTGGTGAAAAATACTAAATATTGTTTATTACTCAAGATAATGACAACTAATTAAGAAAATGGCAGAGTTTCTTCCGTAGGAATGCTGTGAGCAGGCACCCTGCTCTATAGTTGCAGTCAGAATAATCTGCACCAAAGACAAATGAATATATTCATGAAGTTTATTCAGGCAATATTCATGCAGCAGTGACTGAAATTTTAGTTTCTGCTATGTAATAGTTCTCTACAGAGTGGGCGGCAATGCAGCAGGCACATCCGAATAAGCAGGTAGATCTGAATAATTGAGCAGGTCCAGAAAATCAAGGACACCGTAGTCGCAAGATAAATTATAACATAAGAACTTGTAAAAGCAAATGTCAGCCGATCGTGGTAAGGAGATATTAAGGGATGAAGCCGCTTCGCAAATTTCACCGAAAGCTTTTAAAAAATCAGTTGGCGACTATATATCTGCATATCTCTTGAAATAACTTATGCCCCAAAAGAGGATGCAAATAAAAAAAATGTTTAAATTATTGCCGTAGCTACGACAATCGTACACAAGTTCTGAAAATGTGAAATATAATGATAAAATCATGGAAGTTGGCAGTTATGCACACTGAATTGGTTGCAGCAAGAAAGTGGCTTTTCAATTTCCAAACGTGTAAGAAAAAACAACATTGCCATTCGTTTTGCCCTAATAGATACATGTTGCACTTGTATGGGGAAAAAATAGCATGGTGATGAGAGTTCAATGTGCTCTTTCACTGAATATTAGTGACATTTTACTGATTCTTACAGATTCTCTCTATCCAGCTGCAGAATGAAAATTCTGTAACAAGTTCGAGCAATAAGTGGTCCATCTATACTGCAGTACAACATGACAGTTCATGTTTTATATGTGCGGTTCATGTAGTGGGATATATAATTTTACTTGCGACACTAACCCTTGCCAAGGATATTACACAATTCTTACAAGCATGTATGGCACCAATAATACTTGCCTGGAGCATGCAAGTGACGTTTCGGTGTGTGGCAGCTACATTTATGGGGCCTTGCTAAACTCAAAATTAATAAATAAATTAAATTAAAAAAAGAAACCCGTCTATGTGGCAAAGCTTGCTCTGCGATATGCACTGCGGGGTGTCGTGCTGGGACTCGAGTCATATCGACAACCACCAGGTGCACGCATCGTCTGCTTAGGTGCTATTCAAAGGTTGCTAACAAGAAAACTATAGAATTACCCGCCCTGCGGCTTTGCCAAGAATGGTTCAGTGGTATATAGTACTAGTATTTTATTACTAGTACTACAAGTAATTTATAACAAATTTAACTAAAGTGAAATTTTGTTGCAGTTGGCCTTTAAGCTATCTCCATGCAGTTCCACATGCACCGGACTTTATGTTCAGGATGAGCATTTTATGTAATCACTTAGGAGTAAATGTTGAAAAGGATGGAAGGCATGCGTATTATGATGCTCTGAGGAACTGTAGGAGCATATAGCTTGTAACAAGGCCCTTACTACTCCTTTTAACTTACTAAGCACACCATTTAAATGCTCCATAGCAAGTGCGGTTAGGTTGGAACTTAAAAGTAATTAGGAATGTCATGTGGGCCAGTTCATAAGAATACAACACATCATTACTAGCAAGTGGCGAGAAGAATAAGGGGATCTGTGGGACTCGATTTTTTGGTTAGCTTTGTTATTTCAGCACTGTAATTAAACATAATAATTAATATCGCCTATACTTTTCCTGCATTCATTGTCTGCTTTCTTCATATGATTGTAATAGTCACTGAAGTTCAATGAATCTCGGGACTGTCAGCACCTGAAGACACCTTGAGACTGCTTCATGCACCATGATGTCACTCTGGCCTTGGATTAACGTACCACTAACCCAGAACTTTCATTCTTCCAGAGACGAAAAATACAGGAAGCCATATTTCATTGACAGGTTCATTATCTTTTTAACTACCAGGCATTATAATGCTACAAAGGCAACTTTGGAATCAATTTGTTACACTACTGACATTAATAGAAATAGCAGTGTGCAACTTTTGCAGTCTTAGGTCTGGTCAAAATAGAGCTAACCATATCTGTTGTTTACCCACTTTTCCTTACAAGTCGTTTGTTTTCCCTCTCGTGAAATGTCTTATTAGCCCTTTGCTGAATCTTATGTCGTTTTTCTTTCATTTGATAGTTACTTTATATTTGGTACATTATTTTTCGACCTTTGCTTACAACATGTTTGAGTTCACTGCTGTTTTTCCATATAAGCACGTTTTAATCTAAACTTGACACCTCTCGATCGCTCTCCAAACCTTGTCCTTTTTTTTTTTTTTTTCCGTTACCTTATGTTTTTGCAGTTGATGAAAACTCACCTCTGCTAGTTTCTTTTCTGGCAGGACAAAGCAACCCCCGCTTACCTCATTTTTCGTCGTCTTTGCTGCTGCTCTATATATTGTCATTTTATGTAAGCCAAAAGCCTGGGAATAACCTGCTACAAGCACTAATTAAGCACCTGAAGCAACCTCACTCTCAACTATAGGCAGTTTCTCGAACACCTCAACCTTCGTTATTGAAACCAGATTTTATTCTTTCCTACCCATTTGGTCTCCTTGCACTTGGTGTCGACGAATCTATATAAACCTGCGCCAGTTAAAGTAGACGTTATGCCACGTGGCAACCCAAGCATGGAAAAAAAAAGAAAGAAAGTCCCCTTGTAATGTTGGCTCTGGGCTTGAGGTATCCCTTGCTCACTTACTATTGGCATGGTAGGTTTAGTCAAATGAATATTAGCACATTGAACAGAACCTCTCATGTGGGAAGCGAAGGCAAGTAGGATAAACATATATGCGAAAGCTGGCAACAAATGAAGGCTGAATGAAAGGGAACAAAGCATGTCCAGGGACCAGTGACCTTTTGATCAATCTCCGTCTCTGTGGTGCTACCAAAAATGATGGTTTGTCAACAGTAGAGAAGCTACATTACATGCAACCAGAGCTATGTTACTGAGCTGTACTTATCTAGTTTGAAAATTTCTGGATGGTCATGATTTCCGTGTGCGTGGGGTAAAACAAGAACCTGACTACACATCCCGGCGTCAGCTTCAGTCTTACATGGTGTGGCCCGTATCCTTTTGGCAAAGCTATGTGAGCCCACATTGGCTTGCTCATAACCAGTTTAAGTACAATGGTGATGTGGAAAGTTACTGATTGCAAAAGCAAGTGATATGAACACGCTGTGAACGGCAACGACGTGCATGAATCTCATCTGAAGCCATGATATTGCTGGTTTCGAGCAAGGCACGTGATGGCAGGTGGAAGAATGAGTCACGGTGCGTGAACTTCACAAACAGTGTGGACTTCACAAGCGGTTGTGAAAATTATTCCTGAAAGATGGGTATTTGACAGGATGAAGAACGCGGGGACAGAAATCAGGCAGAACATTTAACACCTGAGGACAAGTGGTAGAGGCAAGAATCCAAGGACGGACGTTGCGTCCAGACCACAGTCGAACATGATGAGAGTGTTCTTGAACTTCAGTACGCTGCATGGCTTGTTTGGGTTGCTGCTCAAACAGAACTGAAAATAATAACAATAATGAAGAAAGCAGTACGACTGTCAGTGGGCTGGGGAAAGGACGCAGATGTCAAGTGTTATACGCATCAACCAGTCAACATAAACCATACTCACGAGTTTCATTGTGAAGCACTCGAGGCGAATCTAATCAAATAAGAACGATATCTCTCAACGACTACATAGGCAGGAGCGCGTTAAGGAAGCCTATTCCTGAAACGTTTTGGAGCATATTGATTATATAACTGTCTGATAATTCTCAAACTCATGCTGAGCGTAAACAAACCAAGCTCACGCATTCATTCAGAACCGCGATGGATTTAATCGTCAATAAAGGTAAAACTACAACACACGCTGTTGGTCGGCAGCAAACAAAGCACAACTAGAATACAATACGAAGATAGTTCAGTAGATAGTGTTTTCAGTACGACGGACGTTGTTATATTACGCCAACTTTGCGCGTTGCGCGTTGGATAGCGGCGTCGGCTGGCTGCGTCGGCACGTGCGCAAGCCAACCGGTCTGACCAATCCATCGTGATCCATATCCAATCCGCCAGTCCTTGTTTGAGCAAAATGGCGTCTGCCGCAGAAGACGATGATGCTTGGTTGTACGGTGATAACGATAAAACGGACGCTGGTGCAACGAATGAAAGAAGCAGTGATTCGAAGTTACAGGTGGATGAGTCAGCACTTTTGCAAAATAAAGATGAATCGCAACAGGTACGAAAAACCTTCAGCTTCCGTCATCCAACTTGTGTGCCACGACCGCGCATGGGCCGGCTAGCACTAGGCTGCGCGTTTAGCAAAAGCGCAGCACAAAAAAATGATTTCGGCGAGCAGTTTTTTCGAACTGTGATCTGAATCAGATGTCACGTGCTGAAGGATGCCAGTACGGTGGTCGCAGTACGCTTATATGAGACGTATCTCTAGAAACTGCAAATGAACGCAACTGGTTTGAGATGGAAGTACAGAAAGCCTCAGCGCTTCAAAAAAGATTGGCTAGCTGTAAGTTAAGCGGCTAGCCTAGTTTGCATGGCAGCGATGTTGTAAGCCTGTAACTTTGACCAGAATCAATATTTACAAGTAGTAGCATCCTGCACCACTAGGCAACGTTGTTTTTCTTTACATGCAAATGCAGATCACTGTGCAAGAGGTATGTTCCTGTGTGACTTTCGCAATGTGTTGAACACGGCCGTAACGTGCCTAACATCTGTCGTCTGTCTCCGTAAACTTATAGGAGCTCTCAACACGAAACAAATGTCGGTGATGACGCTTGTCACTTCAACGACGAGCAGGAACACCCGCATCGAACATAACTATTACTATTGATTTTTTTTTCTGTCCATGCCTCCAGCTCGCTACAGGAGTAACATTGTGGTCGAGACTACTATGAACCTTACTCGTGTTACCAGTCCTTCAGTGTGACAATGTAATCTTTGGTTCGCTGTTTGTTTTCTGCTGCTGGGCACAAGGTCTGGGGTTCGATCCCAGGCCGCATTCCGACAGCGGCGGAATACGAAACATCTCGTGTATCGAGTTTTTGGCGCATGGTAAAGAACCCCAGCTGGTCAAAATCAATTCGAAGCCCCATACAGTGGTGTCTCCCATAACCCCTGTTTTACTTGGTGATGCCATCAATTATTCACTGTTTTTCTTCTTAACGCAGCTGCGTTTCACTTCAAGTGTAGTGTTGATGAAGCAATTAAAAATCAAATTGAGTTCTTTAATGTCTGAAGTCAACACACAGGCTATACCAGACTCCTTAGTGAGGTGCTGTTTTTTTAATTTAGACTACTTTGCATTCCATAATGCGCACCTAAATCTGAGTGCACAAGCAGTTTTACACTCCGCCCCCATGGGAATGATTCTGGGAATTGAACCTGAGACCTCGTGCACAACTGCAGATAGCCACTGCAACGGTGGTTCAGACATTCACCTACTTGATTCCTCAACTTAGTACGTAATGAAGTTTACATAGTTAGGTGCAGTTTACTTAATACTCTTGTGAGGCACCAACTAGAATATGTGAGCATAGCTTGTGATGTACACTTTAAAAAAAATATTTTTATAAATTTGAAATGATTCAAAGGAAGGCAAAGTTCATTTCATGTTTAACTCCTATTGTCACACTGATTCACCAACTCGGCTCATGACTAACAACAACATTTTGTGTTTGGAAAAGAGGAGAGCTCTTGCTAGACTGAAATTTTTCTTTTTATTACATTCTAATCAGTTTAACATTAGTCCTAACTCATACTTACGCCCCTATAGATGGCTTGCACTGACGTCATTGTAACTGCCATGTTGGTGAACCAACAGGATGATAAGCTGGGTCTGTAATGTCATGTGAAAGCTTTCAATAAGATGGATTGGACTGAAGTGCTCGTAGTAGCCATGTTGGTGCTCCGACACGGTGATTAAGGTGGGTGCGTGACGTCACGTGAAAGCTATCAATACTTCACAACCAACAAGGCACACTCATAATGTCAAAATAGCACCGTTTTTTTCTCGCACTGCGCTTGTTTTTCCCTAGTACTATCCCACAATGAAATGCCTTGCCTGTAAGTGTTCTAATGAATGATAATGTAAAAGTGTCTGAAAGTGTTTTATCTATCTCTTTTCCTCTATGTTGATTTATCTGACTTCATGCCAAGATGTCATTGTATTTTTAGGTCACCGAGAGTTTTTTTTTTCTTTTACATGTCTTTACATTGTGTTTTGCACTATGCTGTTTTGTATTTTGTTATACACCTATCTGCTTGGTAAAGCAAATAAATAAATAAATAGATGAAGTAGCGGTAAGCACATAATAAAACAACAGAATTGTTTGGTCATGCTACAAGTTGGTGCAACTGTAGTTAGCTGTTGTAGAATGTTGGGGTGTGTATGCCAGTTTCTAAACTGCTGTGATGAGGGTTGGGCTTCATCGCATAATAGTGGCAGTGGTACACAGCACAATACTACCAGTATTACTGCATTGCATTTCATTAGATATTCTTCTATAGTTCATCGTCGATCAATCTTTGTTCCCATGTCAGTAACGAATCATGTGTTCAAGAAGGTAAGAGCATCAACAATTGTCTGGATAATAGTTTAGTAGGTGCTCCCAAACTAAGTTCTGGAGAATCCAATGCTTCTGCAAGATGTAGTATCGATTACATAAGTACCCAAATAATGTGTTTACACTTCATCCCTTCTTTTTGGACGTCATGAATCTGATTGAGAAGTAAACTAGACAGACTATTTTCTTTCGCCAGAACATACACCTTTAAACTGGCCTTGCAGCCATGACTCTTGAAAAAATTAACAGAATTCAGTATTGTAACTGGGTGGTAGTCATACCGCAATTGGCCTTGATTATATCACAGTTGCACACACATGACTGTTTAGAAAGCAAATTCAGGCAAAATACTTTTGTTAACCACATAACAGATTAGCAGTGTTTAGCATGAGTGTTTCGAGTGCAGCCATGACTCCTATTGCATGAGAAAACAGTAACATGATTTGGCAGTGCCTCAGTACACTATGAGAGCTGTCAGGGTTCCCTGAGCTGATGATTTCTGAAATCTGTGTGGTTTAGTCACATCGTTGAATCTTGACACCGATGCTCTATGTCATGCAATATGTTATGGGTACGATGGATTTGTTGACTGGTGTACCTAGTGAAGCCTCGTTGGGGAAGCCTTTTAAAGCTCCCTGTTTCTGTGAGACTGTTTAGGTTGCAGGGGCAGTGTCACTTGCTGGCAAAAGAAGGCTTTAGAGCCATAATGTGCCCTCACTTGTTTTGTTGCCTTTCAGGATGACAGAGAAGCCGGAGAGCTTAGCTGCGAGGACGAGCAGGGCCAGCAGTCAGAGGGTCCAGCCACAGACCCCGTGGAGGTCGATGGTGAAGCAAAAGGCCCAAGTGCCGAGGCCGACAAGAACGGCGACGCTGGAGATGGAGCAGATGAGGACGAGGATGACGACGATGATGACGACGACGATGTCCAGGTTTGGCACCTTAAAAGTAGTAAATGGGCTTTTTCCACATGTTAAGTGCAGCATCATTTGAGGCTGCTTGGCACATCGGAAGTTTCAGAACTGAAGCCATCTGTTAAACTCTACGGGACCAGCCATATGACCAAAATTTGTATCTGCTTACTCGGTGCTACTAAAAGTAGTGGAGAGCGGCTAGCATGGTTCGTAACGTGTCTTTCCTGCTCCTGCCCCTAACTCTTCTGAATTCTTGGACAGTCTTAGATTCTTTAAAAGAAGCTTTAAATCTTTCTTAAATGATAGTGCCATTGTGTATGACTATGCAGCTTTTCTTTCATGTCATTGTAGCAAGTGTGTCAATGCGTGTACTGCAATTGTGAAGTTAAAATTTTTATGTTGGTGTTCTAATACATAACATTATTACAAAGTGCTCTACTTTTAGTGTATACTGCACTGACCATGTGAGCTCTAAAACTTGCTTCAATGCTTCTTTTCTAAAATATATTTCCTGTAATTTATCTTTCATCTGACAATCACTTGCAGAAAAGCTAGCACGACAATCTGCGCACATTTTATCCACTGTCTTCAAAAATCAATCAATCAAAAGAATATTGTTGTGGCCACAACCTATGAAGGTTTGGGTGGTGTTTGTTGTTTCGATGGAAAAACATGTTTCTGAAAATTTTGCTGCACATTGGATGCGACAGTGGTTAAATGCACCAAGTGCATTCTATTACCCATGAAATTTTTTGAAGTTTTGGGGGATGTTAAGAAAAGTAAGTGCATCAATGCCAGGTTATGAGAAAATGAAGTGAAGGTATTTCTTTAAGTAGCCTACAGTGGCAGATTTGGATGGTGTTCCCTCAGTGGCAGTGATGGAAGAGGAGATGCGGCTCAGGCGCCTTCTGTATCCTCGGTGAAAAGTTTGAAAAAAGTTTGATTGTACTGGGTGCAACGAGTGACTGTCTGGAATGACAACCTGGAATGACAAATGCGATAGCTCATAAAATGAGGAGGGGGCCTTTGCTTCGAATTTCATATATGTGAAAGCCAAGAAGCCAGTGCAATCCACTCATAACAGTACATCATAACACTGGGCTTTGTATACTACATGATCCATTGAAGCCCTGTAAGGTCAGCCTGTATACAACAGTATACCAACACAGTAGGCAGGCTATCTGGCTTATTCAAGATTATCAGTGATGTGCACTCTACCAGAGCATGAACCACCTACTCATGCTGTTTGCTCAGGGCAAACAAACTCTGCACATGCGAGGTAGTGCACAAGAGACAGAGTGCGTGTCGTGTGCAGAGGTAAGCCAGTGACCTCATTTTTCGCTTTCCTCTCTGAACTTAGACATCTTTGTTCTCCCCACCCTCATTATTTCTTCATAATCTTCTCCAGTTCTCTCTCATGCTCTGTTATTAAATAATATTATTTCCCAATTTCGAGTACTTCATTATTCATTGCAAATTTGGGGAAAAAGATATAGCTTAGTCATTGCTCTACACCGTACATACGGCATCTTTAGTAAATGGTGACATTTTCTATTGATGAGCACAAAGATTTCAGTCTGCACTGTGAAAACTCAAGGCTTGATTGAAATTTGTGTATGAAGTGTGTCGCGTCAACTTCCATAACATCCACACTTTTCTTTTTTTTTTTTTGTTCTTAGAAATAAATTTGAAAGCAAATTTCAGGGCTCAGGGGTTTGCGGGGTGTAAAATAAATGAAATATTTCTGTAGTGTATCAATGTAGACTGTCTGCATTGTTTCAGAAAAGGAATCGGAACGTGCACTAGCAGCCATAGCTCTACTGTTCTTGTGGATTTTTTGTTCTGCTTGGTGGCATGAGCTCGCACTTTCATGAAAACTTCTGATCTTATTCTCAGGCTTATGACTTCACTGAGAAAGCAGCGAAGTTCTTGTGAAATATCACTATGAGGAACATATTCCTTCATGTGTTCAAACACCCAGAAAAAATGCACTTCTACAGTCAGAAGTGTGGTTTGTTGTGAACTTACCATCATGGAAGTGATGCTTGTTGAGAGGTTATATTTACATTAACTATTCTGGAATGTGGTCTTGTGTCTCAGCTGCTAAATTTAGCTGACATTTCTTGTAAGGGAGGCCGGAAATCGCCTGGGAGCCTTATTTGTTAGCAACAGTAGCATATATGCTATGTGTAACAGTGGCAACTCCAGACCACATGCTTTGACTCTTGGCTTTCTTCAACTAGTGTGTGGGGCCCACCACATAGCAGCATTGATTAAGCTTCTTGTGGAGCTTACAAAGTGACCAATGCATTTGCTTTCGTGCCTCAGCTGCCAGCATGAGTCACTTCTTGTCACATTGACAGAGGTTACACAGTTAGCAAGCTGCCAACAGTTACAAGAAAAGTGATGAGATTTGAGAGCAGTGTTGTTCACATTTGAATGTTTGTACAGCCAGTGTCACAAGCTTACAAACCACAGGATCTTGGATGACCTTGAATTTCTGAGCAGTTTGTGATTGCAGCCAACAAAACTTTGTCATTCAACATTTTGTTAACGTCATGAACTTCAGTGAACAGCATGTTAAAGAACACTGTTGTTCACATATTTTAAAAAAGGCTGGAAATCTGAATATACCAGGTTGTGTGCCTGGGCTGTGGGAATGCTCAGCTTTCTCTCAGATTCTGCTGTTTATATACTTTTGATGCCAACTGTACATGCACCAGTGTGAAGTGCACTCCGACTGCCACATATAATATTCAACATTAATGAATGACAGAGTAGCAAAGTTTTTCGTTCTGTATTTTTACTCATTTCGGACTGTTGCCACTGGTGAACACAATCTGCTCCGCAACATGTGTTACTCAAATTCCTTTTGGTGCAACCTTTTTTTTTTTCTGAGAAATTTCAAGTTTCATACGGAGGCTTAGCTAAAGAGGAGGCATTACACGTGTAAATGTGGTAGTACTGGTTGTACGAGGGCATCCAGTGTGTCTTGTACAATTCATTGCGTTGTCAGAAGGAGAGGGCTATCTGTGATGTGAGCTGTCCCCTGCCTGTTGAGACCTACGTACTGGCTGTGTTTACAGCTGATGAAGCTCAGCGTCTGTTGAGCACATTCTTGCCCCTGCAGGTGACGATACGAGACATCAAGGCCCCCCCATACAGCACCTACCCAGGACCAACCCAGACGGTGAACCTGAACATCAAGCGGGGCCCACCATTCACCAGCAATCTGGGTCCTGGCTCGGGGGTACCAGGGGTAGGCAAGACCAAGGGCCTCGATGTAGATGAGGTGGCGCTCATCAATGGAACATCCATTTACGAATTCAACATAGAGTCCCTAGAGGACAAGCCTTGGCGCAAGCCAGGTGCTGATATCACCGACTACTTCAACTACGGCTTCAACGAAGACACATGGAAGATCTATTGCGACCGGCAGCGTAAGCTCCGGTCGGACAACAATGTGCCTATCAAGGTAGGTTTGCATTGGTGTACCTCTGCGGCCTCTGTGACAGTTTGTAGAGCAGTGAATGGCATGCTATGTTCAACTTTCATGCTATTTACCCATAGTTCTGCATATGGTAGCAAGAGTTAGCTAAATCCCAAGTATGTTTTCTTTCCCTGTGAGAACTATTAAAGCTCTAACCACGTTGTTCCCAGCTTGGAACCGCAAGTGCTTGGTGCGGGACGCTAGATAAACTTGTAACTTGGCTAAGTGAAACATTTGCTCGAACTAGTCGGTTCATAGGAATGAGAAACGAAGTGAAGATTTTCTGTGCTATTCTCATTTATTTTTTCTTAATGTTGTAGGCTCTAGAAATCAAGCAGATCTTCAGTTCTGATGTCCTTTTGTACTGTAATTTCTTGTAAAAATAAGGTGTGTATAGGAGCGAAACAAGTTATTTAACTGTATTATTACTATCATATATAAAAATAAGTAAGCATGTGCCACTGCTAAATCCTTCCAGCATGAGCCTGCTAGAATTGCTTGTTACACTGCCTGCTTTTGTTCTGCTTTTGCTACTAACATCTACCTTAGCATTTTGGATAATGTTCTGGTGTTGTGTACTTACAGTACTGTAGCATGTCTCAACCATCTGCATTCTTGTGTGCTTGTGAGGTCAGTGTCAGGTAGGATTTTACTGTTATCAAGGGTGTAGATAAACATTTGGCATCAGGTGAATTCGTACTGCAGCACTTAGGACAGTTATATTGTTCTGAGGGAAAAGGTCTTAAGACAGCATGTATTGTTCAGTACACTGCCTTATACCATGGGCAGTAATGTACACTCTTCGTCAAAAGTATATGGGCTATATTGCCTTCGACCACCAGGCTGACCATAGGCTGTTAACCCTTTCTGTGCCATGTGTTGTGTAGTCTCAAACGTGCTCTTGGGACAAAGGAATGACAACACAGTAGTGCAAACAGTCACAAGGGCATTTATTGCCCCTTTCCTACACCAATGCCAGCTAGCCGAATTACTACCAATCGAATATGCCGATGGGTGCGCGACAAATCAAGGAAGTCCGACTCACCAGCGACAGGGTATCGAGCCAATATGTTCGCCCCCGTGCTGGACACCAATGATTAATCGTTCGTGTGTACAGTCACATGAACATTGGTACGTTCGAATGATAGTGTTCGTCCGTCCCGGTGTCCTGCTCCGAAGCCTTCTGCAGGACAGTCCCGTGAAGTGTGCTGGCTTGTGCGCGAAACGTCCGTGCGCTCCGCTGACCCCAAGCCAAAGAGAGAGAGGCTACTCCCGTTTGCGCCCGAGTAACCCCATCGTTAAGTGGCATTAGCAGCGCAGCACTCACGCCATCTCCCGTACTATTCTGCAACTACACCGAATGCCGGCGGCACTTGGCTACATGACAAAGCCGGATTACAGGAGATGCGAGAGCCATGTGGGGAAAACATATTAGAGGACGCGTGAGAGTCGAGCGTCCCCACAGCGTTCAGGCGTTTTCTTCAAAATATGCCAGTGACAAGACCCACTCGTCCAGAGATTTCCTTTCGTCTCCTGCATGCCACGGATGAGTGGCAGTCATTTTATCATTTGTGAATGCTGCGCTATTAAAAGGCACCAGCTTTCCAGAAAACTGACTTTCTTTTGGGCGCAGTCAGTGGAAACAACTGTGAAAATGTGGCTCAATGTCGAAGCGCACTCTTGTCTATATAGCAGAAATGACAGTAAGCTCACCTTTGTTTAGAGCCACTGTAGTTTAAATGTAAAGGACCTCGAGGTTTTGATTTGTAGAGGGGAATGGGCATAACAGAAGACGGAAATAATATAAAATAAAGACGTAGGAGCGGGCACATTTATTTAAATAAAGAGGACATTAATGGCAAACGATAGGTCGGACTAAATTGGTAGATTCGTGTCATGGAACAGCAAGTGCACTGCTGTTGCAGGGCGCCGAAGATGCGAAAGCGGTAAGATAACTCGAAAGGGCCTGGTGCCTACACTTTGGAAACGTGAAACTGGTTAGATAACTCATTCCTGCAACAATTTGTCAAATGTAACCAGTAGTCCATAATATAAAGCAAATTTAATTGCATTTCATCATGATAGAAGATGCAGTTCGGGCCAATTTTCCTCCTCTCAGGTATGGAAAAACTCACTGATTTTTCTCCGGCTCTGTAGGCACTTGTTTTGAGAGTGTAGTGCAGGCCTCTGACTCAAAGCAGGCAGTAGAGCCCAGCAGAGTGTGACTGCAGAGATCACCGGTGCAGTTCCTTGTGAGATGCCACGTTTGTTGTGGCCAACTGGAGTTGTGGAAGGGTTGTGCAGCCTCTTCAGTTGCGATCCGAACTGTAACTAAGCAATCTGTCGGTACAGAAAAAATATAGACAAAATTTTGCAAGGATTCTATTCGAGCAGTATAACAATCTAGATTGATTCAATGTTTGCCTTGAAGTCTTTAAACTTGCCATGGTGGTTCGGTGGCTGTCGCATTCTGCTGCCAAACACACTGTCCGAAGTTCGATTCCCGGCTGAGGTGTTCGGAATGCAAAGATGCTGGTGTACAAGATGCACGTTGAAGCACCCCAGGTGGTCAAAATAATTTGGAGCCCCCACTACAGCATCCCTCATCGTCCAATCTGCAACTTTAGGACGTTCAACCCTACAATTTAGTTTAATTTAAACTCTCTCTAATAAGTCAGACAGCTTAACACTTGCAGAGAGCTTTGACACCTGGTCTAAAACTGTCTGGCTTGTGCCTCGTGGAAAGCTATATTTTGCAGGCTCAGGATCAATGCAAATAATATTGCCTGCACATGTTTATTATAGTATGTAGTGACTGCTTCCATGCATATTATTGACTTTATGCTCTCGTTTGATGTGCTTAATGCTCTATTTCTTCAGTTTCCATGTTCTCTTGCTACCTAACTCACTTTGCTGATCCTGCACTTGCATGTATCTGTGTGTATTTGTTTGTGCGTGCTGTCCAAGGCTGTGAAAGCCTCTCTGTGTCATTTCTGTTGCACACTTCCCCTCCTTACTTGTTTAGAGCCATGTGCTGCGTGGGACTTTTTTTTTTAATCAAATAACCGTCAAAATTGAAAGGCTTGTTTGTAGTTGCCTTGCCTCCTCTTTCTTTTCTGTTATGCTGATGCCAGTTTTGCTACCTCAGTGTGCATTGAGAGACAAACATTTTTTTTTTTTTTTTCATCATTGTCTTTGCTGCTGGCTTACCAATGTTAGTAGAGCAAAACCATAGCTTCGCTTTTTTCACAGCGAAAGTAAGAGACACACTTTTGGACCACTCTACCGCGCGTAATTTTCAACTGCAATTTGTAGTTCGTGTTCCATCTAGAGCTGTGGCTACTGCCTTTTACTGCACTTTTTTGTATTTGGTAAGGTTGCTAAGGCCATGCTGTTTTTCTGCTACTTAGCGGAAAGCTAGCCATTAAGTTTTCCTACATTGTTTTAAGGCCCTTTTATTTCTTGGGTTTCTAAATTTTGAATATGGTGGCGATAGCAACTCTACTGTTAGGAGCACTGCTGTCTTGAATGTGCAGCGCATGCTACAAAGTTGTTTTTCTGTAACGGAAAACAAAGATGGGATAGCAAGTATATGTACTTAACCTGGCAGTGTATGCTGTTACTATAAGTTTTAACCGTTTGCTGCTCCTGTTTTTTGAAGCCTTCTGGCTTTGCCACAGTGCCTCTGTGCTTGAGGAGGCGCTTGATGCATATTGTCTCTGATAGCATGTTCTGATGATGGAGTAGTTGTGGCGTGGAATGTGCTCGCCTATGTTACTTTGTTTGCTGTGCATGACACATAGTCACGTGACATTGCTAACACTGTTACTGTGAACATTGTTCCTGCGGTGAATGTGTGCACAGAATAGCTCATATCCATGTCACATAATGATGTCACTTGGCATTAGTGCTACTTGTCGATAGTCGTACGGATCATTCAGTGACGTTGGCGGTTTCCTCGGATACGTCATAGTGGAAAGAAGTACTATTTTTATTTCTTCGTACAATTATTGCGTGTCTAATGATTTCATGCCTGCAAAAATGGAACCCTGAACTGCAGTACACTTTAGATCTGCTTTCTGTTGCTGCCGACGTTTAGTGACTGACGGCGTCATTGAAGCTACATTGAGTCCTCGTATTTATTCCTAGAGGCCTCCTAACATGCTTTCTTCTTTTCTTTATTTGCGGAATATCAATTTTCTTGAAAACTTCTCGTCTGTTATTTGGCATATGGTGTGCCTATTAGTATCCATTATTGTACCATTCTCTACGGCCATCAATTCTGAAGGACACTTCGCTTTTCCACATACGGCCTGCCACCCAAATGACACCTAATGATTCAATGTGCACCTACTGAAAGCAACATTCCATTCCAAATTGTCTGCTAGGATGAACGCTTATTAACGTGTATGTACTTTGTGTAGGCACAATTGTTTTTTATATGGGAAATACAGGCAACAAAAGGTTAATGGCAGTATGTGAAGTGGTTGCTTATAGGCATGAAATAGCCACATGGTCTATTCAGGACACGTAGCACTATCTGGATTTTTCAGTTAAACTGTGACGGTCCTGCTAGTGCTGAGTTGCGCATGACACAGTGTCGCATTTTTTGTATGTAAGCAGTTGCTGCTCACTTTCATGTAATGTCAATACAGTTCGTTAGATTTTGGTCTTTACTAGCAAATAATTAAGCATGGGCAGAAAGTAACTGTCATAAAAGAATGCCATTTCTGTTATTCACAAAGAGTGCATGCATCATATGTCTCTGTCAAATGGTACATGTATTTTGGTGCATGCATGAATCTTGTTACTCTGTGGTAATGCTGAAGCAACATTGATTGGCACGTGTTCGCTAATTTGCTGAGGCACTGCTTGAGACATCCTATTTAGCTAATTAATATACTTCTGCCTGTCATTGCTCTATGTGCCTCGTGTGGCCAGTGCTACGCAGTGTTGCCAGGATAGATATTTGTAAAGGACTGTACTAGTAACTGAAAATTTGAAAGTGTTTTCACAGTTCTGTCATGGGGAACAGCACGAATGCCTGCTGACTTGTTTACATTTTTATTATCATTTTAACAGAGTATTACATATCATTGGATTATTGTGCTGTCTATGCGGGGAAGTGGATAGTTAATCTGGCATCCACCTTAAGAACAGACTGCAGCTCTGTGATAGTAGGCAGGTTGTACTGAATTAGTACTTCATCATAAATTCAAAACTGATGCCGCGCGTTCTTTGTTTGGGTGTCTGCGTACCTAGTCACTTTTCTTAACAGCCCGTCCTGCCAGGTATTAAATGGTGCTACTGCACTTTTTCCTTGCAATACAGTGAATTCCACATGATTTCTGGGGTGTAGGCATTGCTACTCTGGTCAGGCACTAGATAGGGGCTACATTCTCATTTGACCAGTTCTGGAAATTAGTTTTATGCAGTTTCAAATTCAGAGCGCTGCACAACTGTAGTGAATAGCACTGAGCATTGATGTCATGATGTACCCGTGAGCCCGCCCCCTTCTTGACAATATTGACGGCTACGCGATGTGGAAGCGCTGCTCGCAGGAAATGTGTGGACCTGCAAGTTTTTCTTGCATGTCTGCTTCTGCTGATTCATCCAAATGGCCTGCCCCAAAAGTGATGTGCCATCATATTCACAAACGCCCCTCGACTTGAAACTCCTCAACTATACTAAACGGAGGGCAGTGTTGTGCTTTGTACAGGTTCAGCAACACTTCTTGTCAATTCCTGAGTTGTCGATTTGCAGCTAGGCAGTTCTGCCATCTATGTGGTGGTGCTAAAATGAAGGGCCATTTCTCAAGCAGGAATCAAGGAGCTATGGTTATAGCTCAGTAACTGCCTTATTTGAGTGGCCATACTGCTCTCCATTAGACAGGGCAATGGAAAAAGTTTCCAAGTCGAGGGGCATTTGTGAAGTATGCCAGCATCCCCCGGAAGTGTTTGACTGAGAATGTGGCCCCTAGGAATGGCGGACGGGGAGGAACGAAGTGCCCCAAGCACATGTGTTTTTGGGCGATGCCCCACTGGCCTGGCAGCAGCAGAGGCAGCAGCAGCAAGGGCCCCTTCCTCCTGAACCTCTGCTGCCGCAGGTGCCCATCCCACCGGTAAACGAGAACAGCAAGTACACTGGCGTGGTCATAGGCGTCCCCCCGCCCCTGCTGGGCTCCAAGAAGGCGGGGCCCCCACCGGGGCGCAAGATGTCCGGCAGCATCGACGTCATTGGCGGCGGCGCCCCGTCCTTGCCAAGTCGGCGACCGGGCGCCGCCAAGGAAGGGGTCATTCAGGTGCGCTGCTCTCCTCTTGCCCCTCCCTCACATCTTTTCTCTTGCAGAAGCTTTGTTTCCCAGCCTGTCGTTTCCACACTTCTGTACTTCTGTCCACTTCTCTAGCTCCCTGTTGACGACGTTAGTCTCAGTGGATGCGTTCCACGTCGTTGAAAATGCTGGACTTGTGCACAACCAAGTTTCCATCTCTTTGACTACAGCTTTATTAATATACATGAACTTGAAAACGGGTGTACCAGTGAATACACAAGGACACACACACAAGGAAAAGGTGTTAGACATGGCTGGACACCGGACTTTCAACTGTGCTTTATTGAAAATTACATTGCCGCACAACACCTCCGACGCATGCTCATCGTCACCTCCTCTCAAGACATGTACATTGCTATCAGCTTAAAATGAACACTGCCACTCATGCGGCAGTGTTCATTTTAAGCTGATAGCAATGTACATGTCTTGAGAGGAGGTGACGATGTGCATGCGTCGGAGGTGTTGTGCGGCAATGTAATTTTCAATAAAGCACAGTTAAAAGTCCAGCGATCGTCCGTGTATTCGCTGGTACCCCCGTTTTCAAGTTCATCATGCACCAACTGGCCCAGGAGCTTGCGCTAATGCATTATTAATATACACATTTGTGCAATGTGAACGATGTGGACACAGGTGTTGCTGTATGTAAATTAGCTATATATCACCGACTAATGGGCGATACTGGAAAGCTCCTTATGGCCCAAGTACACAGAGCCCTGGATTGAAATCAGTTGCATGTTGGAAATTGCGCACTCCATAGCATTGGCAACAAGAGCTCAGACTATGTGTAATAAGTTCTGGCTTTTTTGTTTACAGTCATAGTTTGAGTGAAATTCGTAAGTGTAGAGAGTAAGGAATATGGTGGTAGCATTAAAGAATGGCACAGTTTTGAGAGTACTATATAGGGACCTTAACACACTCATTTACCTATCCCCATATGTTGCACGCTGTGCTCTTGGCTGGCAGACACTCTTCAAAATTACTCAGCAATCTTTGCCACAATGAGGTATCCCAAAATGGCAGCAGGGCAGGGAACATTCAGATTAAAGGATATTACTATGTCTTTTAGAGCTGCAATATCGTCTGCTAGTCTCGTTGTTTCAACAGGTGGAACTTTCCACGCCTTGGGTGCAGAACTCTAGGCGGTCAAAATTAATCGATAGCCCTGCACTGCATTATCTGCCGTAGCTACTGTGGTGCTTTAACACTAGACATCATCGATCAATCAATCAATCAATCAGTGCAATCAATCTTTTGTGGCAAGTAGTTCACCTGACAAACAGTTCCCATATTTGAAGTTCTGTCCCTTGCTTTCCTGTCTGCCACATGACACGAGCACATGACAATATGTTTTCCTGGCTACAACGCTGCTGAGAAGCAGAAAAATTATGTTTATGGAGCGTGCCAAGCAAGGAGACGCAATTTCTCCACTGGGTATTTATTTCATGCTTGCAAGAATCAGTCAAGATGCTAGATTTGGAAGGATTAGGTGTAAGGATTACGGGAAATATCTCAGCAAACTGCAGTTAGCAGACGACAGTGTCCCGTTCAGCAGTGCTGCAGAACACACATGATAAGATGTGTAAACTTAAAGACAAGCACATGCGTGACTTGGCGTCAGTTTCTTCTTTAAGCTGTGCCCTGTTATTGCATGATATGCTTGACGCTTGCACTTTGAGGGGTGCCAGTAAAGTTAGTTTGTTTTCCAGGGCACATTCCCTCATATAAACGTAAATAATGTGTGTGGCTCCTGAGCTGGCGGGGAGGCGGGGGGGGGGGGGGGGGGGACATTAAAACGCATTTAATTTTCAATATGTACGTGAGGCGTGTGTTTAGTATTCTTTAACTTTTATTTTGCTGCTTGTCGTGTCTGCTTTGTGTTAATTGAAACTATTTTAACCTTCACTTCCTCATTTAATGGTTATGTACTTGGGCACTTGGCCATTTTCTGTTCCTTGTTATGAACAGATTATATAGGCTTATTCCTCGTGACATTAATTTTTAGTCAAAAGCATGGGAGGACATTCATGTTTCTTTTTTTTTGCCAACATTTATCACTATACAGATCTATATTGTTTTGTTTGTATTTGTAGCAGTGTGTGCACTTTATTGAACCTTCATGCAATTGACAACTGTAAGCATAAAAATTGCGCTTGGAAGGTATGAGGACAATGCCTTTCTTTTATTGTGCTGACTTGTCTATACTTGGTCTGTAACGTAATGACTTGTACGCTTTCAAGAATAAAGTTCACTGATTCGTGAAAACCTTTAAGTTCGGTATTTCGTCACTATATTTTCTTGCACATCATTTTTCTGACCTCTGTTGGTTTCGGGCCTGTTTCAGTTGCAAATAAAGTCAAGTGATTGAATCCGCAGAGATTTTAAGCAACTGGAGAGACATGTAATGGTAGCAACAATAACTTTATCTCAACATTCAATATGCTCATTCATAGCCTCCTATATACTTTCTGTGCCTGCACAAACACTTCGACTGTGCCATTCCACCTCCTCGCATTTCCCTCATTCTGGGCTTACCGCGCCCCCTCTAGGGGCATTATCAAAGCGTCTGCGAGACGAGGCCCGCATGTGAAAAAGGGGTAGAGGTAGCATGTGTATGTCTGTAAGTGTACTAAAATGTGACAAACCATGTTTGTCTGGATAAAGCAGCTGCTGAGGATAAAAGATAATGTCAGTTTAAAGCAGTCACTGCTGTACGTAAAGCAGACAGGTGCTTTAATCTGTGAAATTGACTATGGGCATATTATTTCCAGAAAAAGAATGGGTGAGTCTGCGCTAGCAAATTCGTCATGCGCCATGTGCTAAAAGAAATTGAATCGGTCGGCTTTCTCATTCTGTGCATTGTCACCGACAGTCACAAGATTAATATGGCCACGGTTCAACATATAGTGGAAACGTGTCAACTATATGCCGCATCCTGAAAGTTCAGACTGCTAGTTATTCTTTGCATTCGATCAGTGTCATTTGATCATGAATGCGAGATTGCAATTCTTGGTGCGTGGATCAGCAAAAGCGGTGTGCAAGTGCTGCAACAGCTTGAAGTCTTCAAGTATTCAGGCCCCTATCATCACGAGAAATTGTCGAGACGGTCATAACTAAGTTTTGCCACCCTTTGCTTATTATATTTGTCCTGAAGGTAACGGACAGAACGACATTGCCAAAATGTTTCCACACATGATGCTCTCACAGATGGCCGACAAGCTGTAGCTGCAAGAGATTGAAATATTTGTGTTTGTGTTGCACTTTTCAAACTTTGTATTGCTTTTTGCAAGGCTAATGTGTAATACAGCTTCAATATGCAAAAGTGCAATGCAGTATCTTAGAGTAAACGAGCACAATCTCTTATGCTTGTTTGTTTCTCGTGCACATATAGCATTTTATTTCTGGCACCCGCAATTAGCGAGGCTGTTTGTTCGTGCCAGTGTAGGTGTTACTTTGCACTTAGATTCATTGAAGCAATAGAAGCTGCACAGAAAAAAGGCCAGCCCTAGCAGGCACTGTGTTATAGCATCATCTGCTGTATTCTGGGCTGGTGCTTCTGACTGGTGGCGAGCACTGAAACTAGGCATGACAGCCCACCCTGCACTCTGTGCGGCGGGCATAAAAGTGTATAGGAGGCTATGGCTGATACATCTCAAAAGACTTTGGGCCTTGCAGAGAGCATTTTTAACTTCTTGCTTGGAAGCTGCCAGCAGAAAATATCAGAGGTGTAATTATTTTATTCGTTACAGCATTGTTGCTGATTACTCAATCATGATGGTTATGTATCCTTTGCCTTAAACATGTGGTGTTAAGCAAGTGCTCTAATCCAAGCTCATTTTTCTTTAAACAGGGTAACTCTCTTCAGTGGTTGCCGTTGTATCACTGACCCGTCATCTGTGTCTGTAAAAGCTATTTGAGCTCATCATATCATTTAATTACCCTATCAAGATTGATGTAAAGTATTCATGCTATGGAACTTGTATTCTTAATGATTGAGGCCTCCTTTTTCATTGAGCATAGTATATTATGTTCTGCTAGCCTTTTTTATGGTCATTGTAGTTTTTTTTGGTACTTGGCTTAAATTTCTTTTTGTTATCTGTCTGTGTTGTTCTGTTCCCACATTCAACATTCTGTCTGTGTGCCCACCCATGTTCCACCCAGTCTCCCTCAGCACCATACCTGCACAGTTGTGCCTTTTTCTTTTCTGTTGTCTGTGCGATCACCCTTTCTGGTGGTCATTTCATTTTTCCTCTGTTGAACCTGCCAGCATTCTCTGGATTGGGGATTGAGCAGGAAGCTGTCGTATCTTGGGGGCAAAAGCTATAGACCAGGGGCGTCCTGAGATAAAAAACAAAAAAGAACGGCATGAATGTTAATTGTTACTAGGCACACAGATCAGAAATCGAGAGCTGCAATGCAGTGGATGCATACCCAAGTGCAGGCTGGACTGCTGAGAAGTTGGGCCTATTCACGGCACCTGTGATTTGTTAGCTTTTGTCCCCAGATGTGGTACGCATGGGGCAGCGTGCATTGGCCTGTCAGCAGCATTGAGCTCCTCCTCTCTGACTGGCTCGCAGGTGATCGGCGCCGGGGAGCAGCCTTTGGGCGGCATCACGCTGCCACCGACGCACATGCCGCCACCAGGGCTACATGGGCATGGGCCTAGATGGGCTCAGCGTGCCCCCGCCCATCCCAGGCATGATCCCAGGTGTCCCACCACCAGGCTACGAGACAGGCGCCTTCCCACCACCACGGTTCACGCACCCGCCGCCGCCGCTGCCGGGAAGTGCCAGCGGAGGTGGCCCCAGCGGGGATCGCGGCTCGTCGTATGGAGAAGATGGCCGATCGTCCTACTACAACGGTGCCAGCGGGTATGGCCAGTCGTACGGGGACGACGGTGGAGGCAGTGGTGGCGGGGGCTCCTGGTCGGGCCGGGAACGCAGTGAGCGCGGCCATGGCAGCGAGCGTGGGGACCGTAGCGATCGAGAGCGCGAACGGGACCGCGAGCGGCCCTCGTCGCGCCGGGAATACGACGATGAGGAGCGGCGTGAGTCACGACGCTACCGCGAGTACTACCGCGAGCGGGAGCGAGAACGCGACAGGGACCGGGAGCGGGACCGGAGAGAACGAGGAGGAGGCATTGAGGACGAGTACGAGGAGACATCGTCATCGTCGCGCTACGAGCGGCGGCACCGCGAGCACCGTGGCGACAAGGAGGAGCGAGAGAGGCATCGGTCGTCGCGCCGCCGTCACCATCGGGGCGGTGACGATGAAGAGGAGGAAGAGCGGCGCTCGTCCAAGCATAAGCACAAGAGGTCCAAGAAGGAACGGCCGCCTGTCGAAGAGGCCGAGGCGCCTTCTGGCGAGGCTGGGGGTGCGTCTGAGGCAGCTGGTGATGATTCGAAGGCTGACTGACATCCTCCGCCAGACGGTGAAAGTGTACAGTTTTGGCTGAATAGTGTCTTGGAGCAGCAGGTGAAACATTGACAAGCTTGGAGCATTTCCAGAGGCGCTGGGAGAGAGTCTTGCAGTGCAGCAGTCTGCTTAAAATGCAGTAGAAACGCTGTGCCTAGCATGGAGTAACGAAGACGAGGCATGGGTACCAGTGATGTGTTTGTGTGCGATTTGCTTCTACAGCTGTTACTACCCTACGCAGTTGCCATCTTCACTTGTGCTTGCTGTAGGGAACTTGCATGAAATGTTGTGGCTACCACGGAGTCTCATTCACAGCTTCTACAGCACTGCCAGAAATATGTTTGAAATAAGTGAATCAGATTAGGGCCCCAATGGCAGTCTCAGTGAATTGTCAAATTGGTTGCAGCTGCTATGTTCTATGCAAGCTCCCTTTACCTTTTATGTATACATGCACAGTTAGCAATTGTTAGGGGAGCATCAGCAGTGGTGGTGGAACGATAATAGGACATCGAAGAGTGATAATGGTAGTCTATGCTAAGACATATTTGCAGGCAGTGTATGTTTGCTATCTTTGGCTTCACGTTGGTCATCAAATCTGTTTCACCATGTATGGAGCTGACAGCTGTATTCTGGAAAGTCATTGCAGTGTCTCTGGCTGTGTCAGGCTTGTCAAGACCTTGAATGTGGTTGCAAGTCTTTGAGAAACTCACCACAGAATGTGTACAATGCCTGCTGTCTAATTAGTTGTGGTTAAGCATTAAAATTAAGCACATTGTTCACTTAATTGAAGAATTCCATGAAACTTTCACTGCATTTCCAAAAATTTTTGTTTAGTAACTATTGCCTTGCCTTTCTTGAATTTTGGCTTAGCATGTCAGGAGTTCATGTTCAGCTGCACACCTTCTTTTTGAAATCCTGTGCTATGCAGCACAGATGATGTCTGCCACAGGCCGTCAGTGCTGTTGCACATTTCTTCTTGTGGTATTTTGGGTGATAACGTTGAAAAGAAGCTTTTGTTATTTTTGTTTATTGGATTTAATGGGAAATATTAACGGCCTGTTGTAAATGTATACTTGAAATGTGTGCTGCCAAGTTAATGTTTTCTTAGATACCACAATTTTCTGCATTATGTCTTGATTTTAATTTCAAAAAAAAAAAAAAAAGTCTTATGTGCCTAGTTAGCCTAAGTTGTAACCTTGGAAATTTGTGCATAGCTACCTTGTGCACGCAAGGGTGTCGAACAAAAGTTCACGTTTCTGTACAACCTGGAAATTAGTTTTGCCATGTAGTAGTGCATATGCATATGAAAGCTTCATGACAATTCTCTTGAGTGAATGACATACGTCTGATTCATTTTCTTTTTTGGCTCTTCCGTTGTACAGCGCTCACATTCTAGCTTTGTTATCGGCCCTCATGCACATGTCCAATACAAAGGTCAAACTATCTTTCTATGTTTATTTGCGTGGCAGTAATTGGCTTTCGGTACTTGTTAATCGGGCAGTTGCACTCATGCAAATCTAGGGTGTTTATGAGCATCTGCTGCTTTTGTCTACAGGAACAGCATTAATGTCAAGTTGAAAGCCAAGCCATACTTTGTTGTCATTTGCACACAAACTTTCAAAAGTGTGTCACGGATGTCATTGTACTGTGCAATTCGAATGGTTTCATGCAATGCCAAAAAAAAAAAAATACCTTCTTTTTAAGAATTATACTTCTGGGCATACAGCAGCCATACATGTTCAAGATATAAGGTGTGTGAGTCAGTTTTTCAAGCAGCATAGGTTAATGCTTGATGGCAGTTCAGTGCCTCAGGTTCTCACTCCATGCCCATCTGTGCTGATAAGAGTGTCATCAGTGTTTAGCCAATTTGCAGACTTCCTTGCCATTGGCTTCACATACCGGCCTCACATGTCACATTTCATTAATCACCCAACTGTTGATGTCAGACTCATTCTCTTCTGAGCCTGTTTTCCTTGAAGTGAGATAAAAATAAACTTCATTACAATTAAGTGACTAGTTTGTGGCTGTGTGCTTATTCCTTGCCTATCAAATGAGGCAGTGATTAACGCAAAGTTCTGGTTGCACTTGAGGGTCAAGCCAGGAACAAATTATCCATTGTCCAAATCATACTTTAAGCAACCTTGCTTCAATAAAGAAACATGTTGGGGAACTTATTGGTGCTGCTGTAAAGCGCAGCTCGTTTCCTTTGTGGTAATTTGTACCTCTGGCGGACCACAGGGTAGCACAAGGCACACATGGCTATCCATTGCATTGAGGCGAGTGTACTATAAGGGAAAAGACAAATTTTAACAGGCAGAACAAATAAAACAGGTGTGATAGGACAGGTGTTTCTTGCACCTGTGGAGCTTACTCTAAATTTACGCCACACGAAAAGAAAGTGTGCCAGTTCGAGAGCTTACTGGAAGATGAGAAGGAGCGTGTGAAAACTGCAATATGATGCGATAAAAAACAGTGCAGAAAACCACACACAACAGCTGGCCACATTCACAAAGCATTGAAGCCAACTACTTCCTCCAATCATTCTTTTTTTTATCTACTTTCATTTGCCATGAGGGACACTTCGTCTTCTAAAAGTGCCGCAAAATTGATGCTGACGGGACATGTCTGTTATTCCTTTTAACTTGGACCTCTCAATTTACTAGAAACTTAGAGGGACAGAAGTCGACTGCTACGGTGGCTCAGCGGACTTAGCTTTCTATTGCTGGACATATTTGGTTTGGTTTCAGACAGTGCTGGCCTTGTTCTGAATGAGGTGAAATGCAAGAATGCTACCGTACCTGGATTTAAGTGCGCATCAAGTACATTTTGGTGGTATAAATTAATTTGCAGCTCTCTGCGACAACCAAATTATTGCGTTGTGATGCTAAACCTCCATCATTCAGTCAGTCAATACCAGTAGAAGTATCTGTGGTTGACTGGATTGATGTGAAATTGAGTATGTTTTCTTTCATTCTGATACACCTCAGCACGCTACCAAAGATGTTGGTGAAGCTGCACGTCATGTTTTTTGTACTTTACAATTATAGCAGCCCCCACCCCCCTGCCTACTCCCTTTTTATTCAGGACTGCGACGCACAAGATGTTATGGTTAAAAGCAGATTGCCTCGCAAGTCCATACCATACTTACAGGTGCTGTGGCCTTGCAATACGAAAGAACATATTACAATGATGTATGAAACAGAAAAGCAGTGAGTGCGTATGAAAAAATTTCTTGTAGCATTTAAATGCACATAAAGGGATGCTTGCCACATTGGCTTTGTGGTTATAGTGTTCTGCTGCTGCACACAAGGTTGCCGCTTCAACTCCCAGCTTCAAAGGCCTGTTGTGTATTTGGTGGCAGATCGACTGCCAACTGTCAATGAACAGACGACGAGCACCAAGACCCGGAAGAAAATCCCATTTTATTCTTGGGGTACGCACTTCTTGCACGGTTCTTAGTCAATCATACAGGCAAAAATAAAAAGAAACACAAGTCTCAGCAAGTGTGGCAATCTTGTCTGAAGGAAGCATAAACAGAAAGCAAGTACCCCAGATGAAATAGGCTGCATACCAGTGAGGGCAGCATGTAAAAATGCATGTGCACCATACATTGCGTACACGTTTACGAACCCCGTCTGGTCAAGATAGACAAGTGTTGCAATGAGTTTCACTATGCCACTGCTGCCACAAAGCATGCAGTAAAGTCCTTAGCGGACTGAAGGGAAACTTTGGTAAGAAGCGTGTTGTGTCTGTCAGGCCCATAGCCAGAGGGAGAGCCCTAGAGGGCTCTCCCTCTAGGGCTCTAGTGGTGGGAGTGGTCGGAAGGTGGGAGAGCCCTCTAGGGGGCTCTCCCACCTTCCAAAATTTTGATCTTTACCGAAAATAATTGCTGAACAATAGGTGCTTTCCTCAAATAGTCAAGGCCTTCAGCAAGTGCCCCCTCCCCGAATAAAATTCCTGGCTACGGGCCTGGTGTCTGTATACAATGACCCGCTTAGCTCTCAAGGTCAAGAGATAGGGAGGCGGGAATAAAAAGATTATACAACAGGAGCAGAGTTGAGACGGAGCCACCAAACAACTTTTCCCTAAAATTTACTGTAAAAATGAACAATGGCATTTTTCTTGGCCTTCCCCTTAATGTTGCCTTGAAGCGTGGTGGTCATCACATACGGAGCGCACGAAAAATGACAACAAAAAGAGCTATTTGTGTCTCCATCTCATTTCTTGTGCTTGTTTTTCGTGTGCTATGTACCTAAAGTAAAGTATGCTTGAACCCAAGCACAGTGGGAAAGTGGCAGACCGCAACGTCATTGCGCCAGCTGGGCCGCTGTAATGCGCTCTGAACATAATGAAATCAGTCTATTATAATTAATCTGGAGCGCATGTATAGTATCCGTGAGTTGCTTTCGGACGTGTTGGACCTAACAAGTTAAACCTAATTTTAAAAACCAACACTAAATCAACTTCATCTGGTAAAGTATTCTTTCAAAATTCTGTCTTCATTCACTTGGTGCCATAATGATGAATATGGCACCAAGTGAAAAAAACCACTGGAAAAAAATGAAAGCTAAACTTATCCTTTGCATCTTGTGCCGAATCCTCATCATCTGTATGTTCATGTGATGTCACGAACTCCAAGGTATTTTCTCGCATTTTGCTCATTTTGGCACGGCAAAAATTCTTCAAACTTGACAGGTTGAGTCCTCAATTCCTTTATAATGCATTGTAGTCCTTTACCAATACACAATTGCCTAGGCCGGAGTAGATTCTGTCAAAATCAATGGCAACACGGCGAGCTGCTGCAAGAACTTCAGGGAGCTGTCCCCCCTGTCTTGCTTGTTTGCATCCGTTCTAGCTTGCCAAGCCTTCTTTGGATAAGACTTTGCTATTGCGGACATAAAGTTGTTTTAGGAAACTCTAATTGCAGAAGCTCGCCCTGTGGCACATACATACATACAATTATATAAAAGAGTGCAGGCTCTCCTTTCTCATCGACCATGCGAACTGTCTGATCCTTTCGTGGTTTGGCAGCTTTAGAATTCTCAAGCGGTCCTTGTTCCTTGGCAGCGCCACAACAGCTGTCGAATGCTCAGTGAAAGTTCTTTGTAATGTTTGTTAGTGTTGATGTATTTAGGATCATTGCATTGTCTCCATGGTGAACTCGTCACCTGTTAAATACATGTGTTGTGCGTTTTGTTAGCTGTACACTTTGTTGGCATCGCACAGTTTGTTAATCTCTTCAGTTATCAAACTTTCATTTAAATGCCTGAAGGGGTTTTCCTGTGATCTGTGAATTTTAGATTTTTTTTTTTATTTTATATATACAGTAGACGACACGTCAGTTAATTCGACTCCGATTAATTCGATTTTTCGAATAATTCTATCCCGACTGAAGGTGCCGGTGGATGCCTACACATTTCTATGGACCGAAAGTTCCGTTACTTTGATCTCAAAATTGGCCTTCACCAAATAACCTGAGCTTGACTAGTCAGCTTCGCCGCAATACAGACGTATTGTGCGGTGAAGTGTACCAAAAATAGAAAGGTGCCCCTGCCACGCGACATAGTGCGCGTTTCTTAATTACATAGGCGCGCACTTCACCGTCTACGGTCACAGTACGAACACCCAGACACCTAATAAGCATACTTACAGCCTTTCGTAACTGTTTCTGACGTTACTGTGGCGATTTGAACCCTCGTTTCGCCAGCCATGCGTGTCTCGTATTTGAGACATTTGACGGGGCCTAGTACGCATTACTAAATTAAACGCCCTCGCGCTCGCCGTGCATCGAGAAGCAGAGAAAAAACATCTGTGTTTTCGGAAAGCTAGCAAAAAGGAAGGCGGTAAGAAAAAAAAAAAAAAAAAAAAGTCGAGTGGACGTTTAAATCTAACGAAAGACCTGGGGTCTATCTAAAACTCTGAAAGCCTGTCAGTAAACTTATTAAGCGTCTCGGTGGTCGTACTGTGACCGGGGATGGCGCGTGTGCGTGTGTAAATTAAGGAAGACGTGCTATGGTCCTGTAACAGCGACACCTTGCCCCGCTTGGTATGCTTCACCGCATAACTTTGCTGTACTGCAGCGAAGCCAACTTTAAAGGTAATATTGCCAAGTGAGTCAACGGCGTGTTTTCGGCTTTTTGGTTAATTCGACCCACCTGATTATTCGACCAGTTTCGGCGGTCCCGTCTGGATCGAATTAACGGAAGTCGACTATCTACTATTTTGCATTCAGTTAAACTTATTGGTATGTTTGCTTCCTTAAAAAAAAAAAAAAAAAAAAAGATTATCTGTTCAATGTGATAGAAACCAACGCATTAAATTTGCTCTGCCGCTAAGTCCACCTTGCATATGTGAACCCATTTAAAAGCTTTCATATAAGATGTGGGACTTCGTGATTTACAAGTAAAAAGGCGTACAGTGAGAGGAGACAATACATAAAGGCATGTTTTAGCACTTGGCACCCAGTTTCAGTATTTGGAAGAAGTCCACAAGTTACCTTTTGTGCAGGAATGGTGTGAAATTATGGCTGTGTGTTTTAACTGCACAAGCGAATACCTGAAAAGGTAATTACAATATCTTTCTTTACAGCTACAACACATATGTGTGTCCATTTGTGTGTAATATTATTGGAGCAAAAATAAACATTCATTGATTACCCTTCTTGTTAATCAACTAATGACTCACTTGCAATGAATTTCCTTGATCACGATTAATCGAGGTCATATGAGAAAAATTGGGCAAGTGTTGGCACTACATTACTGCTTCGCTTGCGACAGATTGAGTTTCAATCTGTTGTGCGACAGATTGAGTTTCACTGTTCTATTTGCACCTGCAGGCCTTATAACAGTGAAAACCTTTTCAAAACAAAGAGCAGGCTTTGTCACAGGGGATGGACAAGGCCTTTGGACAAGATTGCCAGCCTGTCACTTCATTTTCACCTTTTCTATATCTTGTGTGCTGGCTTTGTTCGTCTGCACAAGTGTCACGTATCCACCATGGGCGATCGGCAAAGAATTGGGCATTTTGGGCATGAGTAGAGTAAGTTTAAGGGGGAAAAAAAAAGACAGCTTTAGTGGGCAAAGACATAATATTGCATGGTGTTCATAATGGAACAGTCATCATACTACAGTGAATCGAAAAATGGATAAATAATAATAAATTTACTTTTTTAGGAAGACAGCCGATGGGTGTCAAGATAAAGTCTGTCATCGCACTGCAAAAATTGCTGCGGCTGTGCTCCAATGCGAAAGCTCCAAAGAAAGCATCATGGGGAAATCCATGCTGAGGCCAAGATAGCTTTAGGGACCTTGAGCAACCTTCTCAGTGAGAAAAATTGCCAATGAGCTAGCAGAAAGTGGTCAATTGCTTTCGGTTCATTGCACTGTATACACAAAGGAGATGCTGCCCAATCAGATCTGTGCATATAGAAATTAAGTGCCGGGATGTGGCAGCATTGCCTCATTAACGTGTGCATTGCAAGCACGCACCTCCCATCCTTTTTCTTTTGTTTGCACGCTACTCCATGCGTGCTGCACTTTGAGGCAGCCAAAGAAAAATCTAACAGCAAGCGAGTTCCTCTCCAACGCAGCTGTCACAACTCTCAATAATCAAAGGAACTTTCTACTGCCAACTTATCTGTCGCCGCAGCTTGACCTTTGATTGTGTTCGAGTGAGTTTGACATTATTAAGTCGTGCCATTATCCCTTCGATGGACACAAGAGAATGGATCACTTCGTGTCTTAAGCATTACGGGTGAGCGCCTGAACAGGTATTGCTAGCGAAAAGTCACATCCAGAATCTGACAGGAGGCATCTTGCTTGGAAGAAAAAAAGCAGGACGTATATGTCCCACTAACCTACCTAGGCCATTTTTATTAAGAAGGGCATTACATGGTCTCCTTTCCCCGTTTCTAGCTCCTCATGGCTGCCAGTAAGATGATCATAAGCAGTCCATGTACAAAGTAGTACAATATACAAGCAGCGCATGCATGTTTTGCAGGTTATCATTATGTTTATTGAGCATCCTTTGCACCACATCGTCTTTCAAGGCTGCCTTGTATCACAACAGATGTTTAATGGAAAACCTCAAAGCCAATGCCTCTCCCCTTTCTATTACTCCTTTTCCTTACCCCAGAGTAGGGTAGCAAACTGGACACTCATCTGGCCTCCCTACCTTTCCTCTCCTTGCTTTGCATTATTTCTCTCTCAAAGGCCCCGCATTTCTCATGTAAAGCACTGCGATGTGTGGGTGACGTAATAATTGGCATGTCTACGAAGACAGTCTTATGTACATACATCAGAAAAAAAAGGAATATTTGTACCTTTTGCATAAAGTGTCAAGTTGAAGAAAGAGTACATGTCTATTGTCAGCAGAAAATTCAAACAAGCACGCTACCTGAGCCAGTACTTCTTGATATACACTGTCTGTGGTAAAGTTTTTTGCCACCACAAAATCAAGAGTAACAGCTTCAGCAGAATGGCTCTGTAGGTCCTCGTGAGACCCCTTGCACATCATTATGCATGCCCGCCTTCATTCGTTTTCAAAATTAACTTGGAATGATATAAAATATTCAACCCAAATATAAAATAAAATGCATGGAACTGGTTTAATAATATTCTTGCCGTCAACTTTTATGAAAATTTACCCTAATTAGATATAGACAGTTGTGTCGTCACAGATGACAAAAAGCACCCATGAAGTGCGCTTTGAATTTCGCCCGTTAACATGAAAATCTATCCCATAGCATCAAAATGCCAACATATCAAGCGATGTTGCACCTTCACCTCTGTGTTTAGGCAAAGAAAAACTGTTCTTAAGACAAGAACTGAAGGGACAGTTGCTTTTCTGATGTACATGGAGATCTTCCATCATATAACCATGAAAACTGAAAAATTGAATTTTTGTTTTGTTTTTAACATACCAGTCACCAATAAGAACCGCCATGAAAAGCAATCATGTCCCCGAGCTGCCAGTCTGGGGAGGATATGTGTGCAATATGCATTAGTGCTTGTGGTTTTTCAAAGCTTATCCAAGATAACATTGCAGTGCGAGTGATAATTTTTAGCAAGTTACATATTGGCGCAATTCATTACGATCATAAATTAACAATGGGCTACCAGGGTAAAATCGGACAGTGCTGTTGTTTTAGTACAAGAAATGGTTTGCTATTGCAGAATGGGGAACAATTACAATTTGTCCAGCAACGGTTAACACTGCAGTTTCTCTCCACATCAGTGAAAAGAAGGCTCACAATTTTTCACATTGTCGCTGCAGGGACACAGCAGCCAATGCAGCACAAACACAGGACAGCTGCTTATTCTTCACTGGCTTTATTTGAAAGGTGCTCATAACTTGTATCCAAGTAAATACGGTGTTCATGACATAACTGTGGGCCGATGCAAAAATGTCCCTGCGATAGGAAACTTAATTCATGCTGACAAGTAGGTGTCACGTTTCTCCACGGTGGAACAAGTGCATACACACACACATAAGAGCGTAAATATAGTAGAGACGAGTGAAAAAAGGAAAACGCAGTACATCTCATGACTGAGGCAACTGCTCGATGGGGGTGAAGAACTTGAAGTCCTTGGGGAACAGCTCGGCAGCACGGGGGTACATGAGCTTGTAAGACTGTCGTATGGTCACATCTGCCACACCTGCGATGTCCCCGATTTCCTTTTGAGACTTCTTGTCCTCGGATGCTTGGGAGGCCATGTAAATGGCAGCCGCTGCAACTGAAATGGGGCTCCTGCCGGGAACAATGTCCAGCTCAACAGCTTTGCGAGCAATGTGTGTGGCGGCCTTTTGAACAGACGATGGCAGAGCCAAGTTGGAACAGAAGCGGGACATGAAATCTCCCGTTGTGATCAGGTCCACGCTAGTCTCCAAGGCCTTGAGAATGAGCTTAAAGCAACGCCCAATCTCCTTTTTGGAGACTTTCGACACGGCGCATATCTCCTTGAACGTACGCGGCACTCCTTCCTGGCGGCAAGCTATGTACAGGCATGCGGATGCAATTGCATCGTTGCTGCGCCCTTTCAGCGTCTTGCCATCGTGAACTTGCTTGAAGAGAAGGTTAGCTCGGTCCACTATGGTCTTCGTCAGATTGATCCTGTCTGCCATATTGCTGATTTCTCTGAATGCATTCATGAGGGCTCTGTCCCCGCTGCTCATAGTCTTGCGGTTCTGGTACTTGGCCGTGCCAGACTCGTCAAAGCTGGCGTCACCCGTACCTTTGCCGATCATCGTGGCCAGGTCGCTGCCATTCAAGAGAGGATTTTCGGACGCTCCCACTCGGGCTGGGTCGCTGTTGCTTTTCTCGTTAGAGAACACTCGCCACTCCGTGCCGACATCCACTATCCTGTCACCGACGACGAGTCCGCACTGAGGGCAGATCATGTCGCCTGCCCTGTAATCCTCCACCAACGCAGCATCCGGGTGGTCGGGGCAGAACACCTTGGAGTTGGGACCGCGAGACCCAGATGCCATTGCTGAGTGGAGAACGTTGCCTTCAGCGAGGAATTATCGCCTCCGCATTCACAATACACGGAATCACGTACAACAACAAATGCAAAACATGAAATTCAGCAGGTTTCAGCAAGACGGTGTAGGGAGACGCTTTTCGTTCAAAACTACGCCTGCTGGAACGGACGTAGGCCACCACGACACACAGCCCGAACGAACACTGAACGGTCGTAAGCGGTTGTGAGGGTTGCGCACAAAACTCGCCTAGAATATTCCAACGCGCAGTAACTAACTGCGAGGTGGCGCCACAATCCTACTTTGCGGCCGTCATAGCGATGCGTAAACGAGGGACATGGCATGGGTTTCGCCAGGGTCCTAATTGTTTCGCTTTTTGGCGGGTGCCAGCGTTGGCGTGAGCAAGGATCTACAAATGTGGAAAGCAGGTAGCATATATTCTTCGGCATTTTCAAAAAAATGTCGCAGTTTCAGCCGAAAGGCGGAGCATGAATTGCGCTAGCAAATTAGTAGATTTAGGATAGTAGTTTTACCAGCTGTATAAACTTGAACATGCAGCAGCACCAGCAACGCGCAGAACTGTTGTCGACGCCGTCGGCGTTTTGCCCGCGTTCGCACCGAACGCACGCGGCGTTGGTGACTGTTGCAGCTAAACGTCGTCTCCCCTCCCTCCCTCCCGTCCCCCCATGGCTTTTCGCGCGACGGAAGAAGTCGCGTTTAGTGATTGTAAAGGAGGAAAGAGCCCTTCAGGGAGCACGGCACTGCACGCGCGTTTGCTCTCCGCCGTGCGTTCGCTCACCGTGAAAGCGCGCGTCCATCACTCGCACATACGGCACGCGGCCATCGCGGGTGCGGCCCGCAGACGATGACCCCTAACGGGGACAGTCATCGTCTTCTCAGGACCAAAATGAAAGTTCTTTGTCTGTCTGTCTGCGGCGACGATTTCATCGACACCGACGGCAGAATCCGATTTGAGATTGCTATCGCAATAAAACTTTTCAGAACCTCCATCAACAAAGTTTTAGGGGCGAAGCACCCGTTCGTCCCCGTCGTCGTAGTAGTAGTGTGTAACAAGTCTGAGAAAAATTAGAAAAAAAATTCCGAAGTTGTGTCCGTAGCGCGGAATCGAACCAGGCACCCCTCGCTTCCGTGCGCGCGGCGTTAGCCCACTACGCCACGAAGCGAACATGGACACACGCACCACGATGGCAATAAATACCCAACATTAACGAAAGGCCGCGTTTCTAGCGCGTTTCTATTTGCGCTAGCGCGTTACGGCCAGTGTAAGAAGCTGGTGTAAGACGCTGTGGCCTCTCCGCCTTACCTTAAACGCGTTTCGAACGCGCTGCCCAAAGCGGTGGCAAGTCAAGTTCAAGTCGAGGAGCGTTTATGAATACGGGGGGTATACTCTCTCGGCAGTCATGTGATGGCGTCGGCAAACGCGGTGCACGTTCCGGCATGGCTGCGTACGACGCTGTGGCCGCTCCCCCTTACTAGAGAGTACTGCACGTTTCTAACGCATTTGTGCTAGCGTCCCCTTAAGCGGGAGATCCGATGATTCCCTCCGGAGCTTCGCCCACTCATCATCATTCACCCCGTGGATATGCTGTGAATTTTTTTCCATCCATCCATCATTCCACGCTCGCCGTGTGTAGCACAAGTGATCTCCTGCATCCAGAGGAGACTCTCGTTTCCCCCATTCTCGAACATGAAGGTTCTTCTTTATGACCCACTACCCGCGCACTACGTTTTATAGCACAGTTATAGTCTTTCTTCAAGCAAAAAGAAAAAAAAAAAAGCGGAATCTTAAGCTTCGCATTTAAGAGTGGAACGTGATAGCCTGACTGCTTGTCAGGCTTCCTGCCAACTGCAGCTTTCTTTCTTCTCTACCTTCGCCTTCGCGCTCCGCTTCCAAGGCGAGCTCCATCTGGATGGTGTTTTTGCAAGGAACAGACCCGGGCGCGCCACTGTATGAATGATAGAAATGGTGGAAACAGGGTGTGTTCAAATTTCCGCGTCTCGTATATTCAAATAACAATCCGACACTATCATGCCTGTTGGTTGTGGTTAAGTCGTACTTGACGATTTTTCTGACACATTTTACTCTAGCGTCTCCCTAATCTAAAACTAGAGTGTACTAAAACTCTCTATTTGGTGTGGTGCGGCAGCCACAGCACCCACAGCACCCCTAAAAGCCAGAGTTTGACACTGGGAAAGTGGCGCCCCCATGTGGTTTTAGACGAGTGCACAGGCTTTTAGACACCGGGGGCCCAGCTGATGTAATCGTCATCAATCGTCACTACAACACGTGGCTAATTGTAATATTACCCATAATGCATGGGTTACTACGTCATCATTTGCTTGCACCGTCATGGCGTCTGTCTGTGTTTATGAGCGGATGATATGCGGTTGACGAAAGTGCTTTCGAGTCGATCGCAACGGCGTGGGAAATCGACGAACTGTTCTTGATGGGTAGTTCTCAATTCGCTTGTAGCGATGGATATTGACAGTGATTTAGACCTTAATTTGCTGCAGCAGTTTAGCTGCCTAGGAACGACCGACCGTGATGTTTTAATTTGCCAACTTCAGAAGGTACTTGGCTACCAGCTCAACACCTCAGAATGTGCGTTCTTTCTGGACATGAACAATTGGTGAGTCTTCTGAAGCGCACGACACGCGCAAGCGCTGACAGTTGACCGTTCATGCGCTGGCGTTAGGGTTAGGCTCTACTGCATTACTCATCTCGTGATGCTAAACGATTGCAGGGGCTTGCATTTCATGCACCGTGAGGTGATTGGGCTTTCCACGCGTGTCCACAGCGCATTTTTATTTCCTACAAGTCGCTGGCAGTGATTTCATTAACTCTTATTGCGGTCCCAACGAACAGGTCACGAAGCGAAACCACTCAGTAGAACGAAGCGTCCCTTCTAATCAGCTGCAATTCCACTGCATTGCCCCTTTCGCAGAGATGCGAGCATTTTTCTCTTCCCCGATAAGCAAGTCGCATGCCTGTCATGAGGCGTCGTCGCGTAATGCTTTTTGACTTTGCGCAATGGTTTCGCGTTGTATACAGGAACCTACAAGCAGCGGTGTGCTCCTATTTTGATATCGACGCCCCCAAGGAGAATGGACCCTCCATGACCCTCATAAAGGATGTTACCATTGGCGATGGGGAAGCTGTACCTCCGAATACGAGGTTTATCAAGACGTGGAGGATACAGAACACAGGTGAGGTAACTTTGCTGCGCCGCCTCCGATTGCGTCACGGCCATTCATGTTCTATAGTACGCAATCGGCCCGCGCTGTGCTTGCGTAGGAAGAGTGATACATTTTTTAAAAATTTGTTCTCCATCGCTCGTGCAAATCTGAATATCGGCAGTTATTTCGTAGTGATTTGTGCACTAGAAAAATTGAAGGTTTCAGCTGCCGTAAAGGCTGTTTCGACAAGTTTCTTAGCGACCTAGCATTTATTTCACATCAATAAGTAACTTATTGTCTTGCGAGTTTGGATCGCTCTTTGGGAGCGGAAATGGGAACAGCGAAGAGGTTTTGTTCAGTAGCTCTATCTAATACGGGTGTCACACGACGCACTTTCGATCGCGATCTCGGTCGTGATCGGTCGTGATTGGCTCCTTTGCGCGAGGGAGCCAATCGCAGTCGAGAATTTCCGTCCGGATCGGGCGTGATTGCGATCAAAAGTGGTCGTGTGACACCGGTATTACTTTCTTTTTGTTTTGCTTTTGTTTCCGTTTTGCTGAATTATGCACATGCAGATGCACACCAGATTCTGTGCTTGGTTACTGGTTGTCAGATATGTAAGCAAAGCTCGTCTGTTGTTGGTATGTCTTACTTGGCTGGTTTGCAAAGTTTTGTGCAGCTTCAGGTTTATAGCTTAATTGTATGCAGATTTGAAACACAGTATTGTCATAGTATATGCCTTTGTGGTAATAACGACAAATTTTCTAGAAGATACATTGAGCATAATGTGCGCATTGATGCAGAGATGTTATGACCATATTTTCTTACTGCGGAAAGCTCTTATGAGTTACAAGATGATGTGATCATATTTGTTCATTCGCCGCGCTTTGTTAGAGGGATAGTACGATTAAATGCAAAAAGAAAAGAGATAATCGAGCAGGTATGCCAGGTATTAAACTAGTGATCAGATGGTTTCATGGCGGGCATTTTAGCTGAGGTCACTTGCAAGCAAACAAATAATAACTGCATCATCAAATTGCCTGCCACACTAAAAATTCTTCAGAATTAGCAAAATTAACACTGTTATCGGATGAGATGTGAAGAGTGTGTAGGGATGCAGTAAGAGTCATGCTTGGCTGCTGTGAAAGATTACATCGGATGTAACACATGCTTAAAACATTACTTGGCAAATAAAGAAAAAGGTAGTGTGTGGAAAGATAGTTTGAAAGTGTCTCGGATATAACTGGGGCTGCTTACAGTAAATCAGTTTAGGGATTCAAGGAGTCACTGGAACATCCGTTTTAATTTTTGAACATCTATACAGCATTGCTCTTTTTTTAATGATTTCTTATTTTGCTGGTAATTTGCACGTGGTCTGCTTCCTCTCTGTCAATTCGTTACCCTCAGGGGACACTGACTGGCCACCCGCATGCTCGCTCAAATTTGTTGGCGGTGACCACCTAGGACACATGAACAGAGTCAGCGTGGAGAGTCTGAGGCCAGGCCACATGACAGACGTTTCTGTGGAAATGTCAAGTCCTGCAAAGCCAGGTGTTTACCAGGTATGTGAATTGTTTTTTTCTGCACTTCTTTTTTTCTTTTTTGCCATGTCTTGAAACTGACTAGTGCCATCTACCCTCATGAAAGTGTTAAACAGCAAAAGCAGATGTTTGGCTGAGCCTGTGTTAGTGTGTAATTGCACTTTCAAATAAACTTCCACCTACAGGCTACAGGGGTAAGCGTCATTTCTGCTTGAGCAGCGTTGTTGTAGCAGCATCAGAAAGGTATTGCCATGCTAAGTACCGAGAATAAATGAAATAAACCTTGCTCCTCAGCATCAAACAATCAGTATATGGACCACACACACATGCTCATGCAAACATAATGCAGTGCATGTGTGCGTGACACTGTTGTGTGTTGTCAAGCATGTGTGCCATGGCCATGACTGGCACTGGCGAAACACTTCCAGGTTTAGCTCCAAAACAATTTGTTCACGAACTAGTAGGTGCATTGTTGTTGAAAACTGAGTATGTGCAGAGCAAATGGACATGGCATAAAGGAACACAAGTGACATAGACCTTTATGTGCTTTCAGTCCCAGGTTTAGGTTTAGTATGCACACAAAAATACCCAAGCAAGTAGACAAGGGGACAACCGCCGCCATAGCTGAGTCGGTAGAGCATTGCTCACGTCCTGCGGAGGTTGTAGGTTCCGACTTCCACTGGCACCAGCTGTCTTCTCCTTCACATTCATTTCCCTCTTCCTTATTATTTCTACATTATAAGTAAAAGCTGTTAATTTTCCTTGTGCTTTCCTCGGCTTCACTGTCTATTCGCTTCATGTGGTTGTCGAGCCTGTGATGAATGAGTAAAAGGTCTGAGTGAGGTCTGGTGCACGGCAGAGCTTGCGTGTATCTGCGCAGTGCATCTTTTGGCAACTCCCATTTATGCTTGTTTTCGTGGAACTTGTGCAGAGATGAGCACACAGTTTTCTTTTCCGCAAGCAAACATTATGGTGACCTCTTTCTCAAAGTAGCATGCCAGTGAATTGCTGCTGGGCTGTTTTGGATTGCAAAGGCCATACAGTTTCACGAAGCGGAGGGCCACTAGTTGCACCTGCAAAAGATCTCACGGGCTCTTCTATGACACTGGACCTTGCATGTGACTACAAACATTATTCTGAGGCTGAGTACCAAGAAGGATTTAAGTTCGACTACTGCCTTCCAAGTCAGGCCAAGATGAATGAGTACAGAAAATTTAGGCTTCAGAAAAATACATCTGTTTTTTCCATCTGCTGTAAAAAGAGAGTGAAAGGCAGTTGAAGTCAGCTCTGTTCTCAAATGAACAATTAGCGAAAACACGTCGCGTGAACTATATAGGGTGGGCACTAAACCAGTGTTGCCAGGTCCGACGAGGCGGCGTAGCCAAAAGCTAGAGAAGTTGTAGCCCAAATGTAGCCAAACAGAAAAAAAGCGCAAAATATTTCGTTGCCAAGTATAGCCATTTTTATTAGCAATTTTATTTATGTATACAGTTTCACATTCGACTACGGCAGTCCTTTTTTGCACAACCCGTCATAACAAAATGTCCATGCCGCCGTGACGGTTGGCCCCTTACTTTAACAGGGACATTATCCTTGCACAGAACGCTTTTTGGTTGGCCCCGGAAGTTCTTAAGTTCTAGAGAATTGCTGCAGTGGGTGAATCAGTGCTTTTATTTTATGACAGATAGTACTAAGTTATTATTTTTAGTTATTTACAATAATATTAACTACGAACACTGCTTTTTAGCTGTCGTGAAAACAAAATAATGTTCAGCGTCAACGATCTCTCACGTTATCTCTGCCTACGGCGTAGAAGTTCAGCTGTCCAGCGATCTGCAACGGCGACATGCTCACGGCTTCCTTTTTTATGAGCTAAAACAGGTCTTTCGCGCTGTGATATGTCGCATTATTTGTCTCATCGTCCAATCTTGTTTTCTCGATTTTTTTTTTTCACTTAGCTTGGCCCGGATTAGCTGGGACACACACTACCTATATAGTGTCAATTTACATCAACCAGGCCGCCATCTTAGATCTCTAGCATGCCAAGAACATGCGTTAAGAAAAGGGGCAGACAGCAGATGCCACTCACTGTCTGAATCGGTGTAAGCGAAGCTTTAAAAGATTACTGCGCAAACCGGCACACTAGTGTAAGAAGCGCGCAGTCGTTTTTGGCGACGAGCACGTCCCGAACTAACTCGCTCGAAATGGTAAAAGCCGCGACAGCGCACAAAGAGCAATGGTAGACAACAAATTGATAACAGTTGAAATGCTGTGAAAACCAGTTACTGTCAAAAAGCAAACCATATTGATAGAATAGGGGCCCCTAAACTTTGGGGCCCCAAAGAACTTTGCAGGTGTTAGCATTGGGGCATGCCGGAATGAAGAGTTTTGGAATAGGCGTTTTGCGTTTGCGGATAGCGTTTTGCGGTTGTAGCGTCACTACAGCGTCAAATAAAAGCTGTTATAAATATTAAAATAAAATATACAATTTTATGATAAGAAAAGCAATTTAGACTTTTGTGTTTTTGCCTTTAATTACAATTTAGAACCAATTCTATTAGCAGCATGCAGCTTGTTGCACTTAGTTTTGAGTAACCAACTTTACGCACCTTCACCCAACAAAGTCAATTCTTGATAGGCCTACGAGCCACGAAATCGACAATTGAATTCGGAATCAGCGGCGTATAATGAATCAATCTTCATTACACATGTTAGTTGAGAGAAAGCGATAACCGCAATCACTTCTTCTAGCTTACAAACTTCACGCATTACCACGAATCGAGCCCAGTTTTGTGCTAGGTTAGAGCCGTCGCTTCGATGGGCACCGCCATCTTTGTTGACAAAAGCTTTTGGGGTAGCTTTTGGGGATCCCACTAAGTCGATGAAATAGTGTGCCCGACGCAAAACCCAAACACAGTTTGCGTCTTGCGCATGCGCAGTGGCTTCGACGCTATTTCTTTGAGGCCCCAATACGTTTGAGGCCCCTATTCTAAAACTGTAATAATTGCTGGGGTTTTCCGTACCAAAACCACGATATGATTGGGAGGCATGACGCAGTGGGGGACTCCGGACTAAATTTGGCCACCTCGGGTGCTTTAACATACACCTAAGTACACGGATGTTCCTGCATTTCGCCTTGATCGAAATGCCGTCGGCGTGGCCGGGAACCAAACCCGCGTCATCGAGCCAGCAGCGCGACACCTCAGAAGCTAAACAAACACGGTGGGGGAAGTTTAGGTGACGTGGTGCACTGATGTCATCGTGGCAAACATGTTTCGATATTACCGGAATGAGTATCTGCATCCATGACGTTACGGGCAAACTATCTAGAAGTAAAAGCACCAGAACCCACCTATGGCTCGGGGTCTTGCTCCCATTCATTTTTATACGTTCTCACATACTTGGCTCACTTCCCCATGTTTGGATTCTCCTCCCTGAGGAGGATCCGATCTTACGTCCAACCTATCGAAATTAATCTCAAATCTAAGCACGAAGAAAAATTCATCTAGCAGGAAAAGGAAAATGGCAGTAAAGCTTCGCGCCAGAAACGTGGGGTAGATCGAAAGCTGTGCCCGGCGCGATACTTCATCCGGAAGACATGGACTTGAACACACTTAAGCGTGTCATCCACCCGTGCTTCCCTTCTTTCATGTCGGCGCCAGGATCGCCCGACGGTCCTGACTCTATGTTATTGCTCTCCCTTCCTGAGCATGGCCATGTCAGTGCAGTGTACTGTGAAAAACCCACTACTCCCAGGTTCATCCCGATGCCTGGTGATCGGGTGCCTAACGGTCAAGCAGGGTGTAAGTTTAAGTGCATCAAAGATCAAAGCCACCGGCGCAGACAACAGCGCAGAGAGGGAAGGAAAGGTGGGGGGGGGGGTCATTTCGCGCACGCACACACGCACAGCCACGCGGCCGGCTCAGCCAGCTAAAACACAGCCTTCAATATTTGCTTCTACCCGATCAGAGCCACTTTTGGAGCTTGGATTAGGGTGCCACGTATAGTCCAAACACAGCCAAGTCGCAGATTTTCAGTAGCCCAAATATAGCCACATAGCCAACTTGTCCAAGTCGACGCCAAAAAATTTTTCCCATAGCCCAATTTGGCTATATATAGCCAAACCTGGCAACACTGCACTAAACGCCAATGGGCAAAATGTAGTGATGACAGTGCTGGAAATGTCAGGTGGTTGTAAATAACACCCATTCTTCCTGCACGCAAACTCTGCCCCCTCTAAAACAGAAATCTAAAAAAAAGAAAAGAAACATTTTAGGAGGTAATGAAAGAGGTGCTACACAGTTCCTCTCTGTTTTGAAGAAGGTTACAATAATGAACCTGCTCTCTCAATTACTGATATCTCGGTGCTTTCTTTTTTCTTTTCTTTTTAAAGCTAAATTTTAATATTCAATGTCTCCCTCCCTCGACTCTTTGAGGGGTAGCGGTGACCATGGCGTTCTGCTGACGAGCACGAGGTCGCGGGTTTCGATTCACGGCCATGGCAGCTGTATTTCGATGGGAGTGACATGCAAAAAATGCTCGTGCGCTTACATTTATAGTGCACATTGAAGAACCCTTGGTGGTCAGAATTAATGTGGAGCTCTCCAGTACGATGTCTCTCAGAGCCCCCCTGTGTTGCGTAGGGACGTTAAACCCGTATGAATCAATCAGTGAATCAACCTCTCTAAGGCGTTGACCGTAACAAGCGGACTGCTTGTGTGTATGGTAAGCTTGACACTGTTGCTGGATCACCTGTGGTGGCTTCTTACACCCACCTTTGAGTCTCCATCTGTTTGGTTTTCCCCTCCCCCAGGGCCAGTGGCGGATGGCCACGATGGGAGGCCAGGTGTTTGGTGAGGTCATCTGGGCCATCTTGACAGTGGCCGAAGGGGGTCTGCTGGCGGTCACCCAACAGATGGAGGCCTTCCACCAGCTGGGCTCACCCACCCACAACAGTGTGCCCTGCCCCACAGCTGCCAACCCCTTTGCATCGCCCAAAGGTAGTTGGCGTGGGAAAGTGCACCTCGATTTCGTGCAGAAATTTGCGTATAAGCCAATATGAAACACTTTGTAGCAAATGCCAAGCTGTCAAGTCTTGTGCAGTGTCTCGTGCCGTCTCGTTGCTGGAACGTTTAAATTCTATGGCACCAATGATAGCAGCGAATCCATCCTTTACATACACATTTTTTGTCTGTTGGGAATCTACTCATGTAAAGTGGAAAGGGTGGAATTGAGCTGTTCTCGCCTGGGATGTTGCCTAAGCAACTGTACTTCTGTGTTACTTGACACATTCTTGCATTTCTTCTCTAGGGAGAAGCAGTAGCTTATTTATTCTTTGTGTGCACATAGGTGATTAATAATTCTGACCATTAAAGAATGGGAATTTTGTATTATCCATAAATAATTGATTTTTTTTTCGTTGCTGAAAAAAAACATTAGACTCTTTGCAGTATAAAAAAAAAATATCTAGCGAATTTCTCTTAATAATAGTGTCCATATCTGTTAAAAATGCAAGCAGATAGCCGACATTCACAACATTTTCTGTATTTATAAAGAAGCGAACACAGCTATAAACCAAAGGGCAGCGAAGTATTTAGAAACATTCATAATAATTAAGTAGACAACGGCATTAGTCAGAAGTCCTGTAAATGGGAGATATTTGGTTAGAAAAGCCTGCTTGGTGACCAAATGAAAAGTTAGTTGCATTCAGAACTGTCACTTAGCACACTAGTTCCTTGCAGCTGTGAAGCAGACTGTTGCATGTGTCTGACAGTCTTGCAAGAAATGATTGTTTTCTTGAAATTTTTTTTGTCATGCATCTTAGTTTCATTCTACCCATTCACAGATCCTGTGCTGCTTTGAATCATACATTGGTCTTCTTAGGGTAGTAACACTTCAAAATGCAAAAACTTTATTGAAGAATCTTCTTGACAGTGCTCTTGGGCAAGCTAGACAGAGGTTTTCAAGGTTCCAATCAGATGTATGCACTGGAAGTTGCCTGCAGTGTTGCACTGTGATGCTGTAATCGATTTAAGCACCAGCTGTCATGTTTGTGGTTGCTCAAAGTAAGTCAACAATGTTTTCTTGACACTGCTGTTAGCAACAGTTTCTTGTTTTCTTGTGCATCACGTGATGTGACTCCTTAAGATGGTACCCTTGTGCCAAAAGTTTCACAGGATCTGCTGTGCAGGCATGGAAGAGTGTCGAGTTCAATCTAGGTATCTCAACTGATCTCTGAATGTTTCCACTGGCATGGTCATCATTCCTAGATCTGTTTCACTTTGCAAGCTCCAACTCAGCTGCACATGAGAAAGCGACCCAGGTGCTTGTGCCGCTGTCAGCCCTGAGAGTGTGCACTAGGCAGCAATCACTGCCAGATCTTATCTGCTGTCGTGCTTAGAGTGAACAAGCAGAATTTAAATTTGAGCTGTGAGGTGAGAACTTCAGTTTTAAAGTTAAAGAACACTTTGGCATCAGCAGTAAGGGTGAGATGAAGAGTGGGTCGAAGCGAGGTCGCAATAAACTGCAATGTTTTACTTGGATCACACTTTATTTAACGCATTTCACTTGCGAAGTTTATCCTGGATATTGTAGTGTTTGATGTCATCGGGTTATCAATATTGCTTTCGAAGAATGCATGAAGCATTAAAGAAAAGTTAGAAAGAGCCATGTGCTGTTCTGTTATGAGAACACAGTCAAGAAATTCTGCGCTCGATTACCTCACAGACAAGAACATTTTGCAAATGTACTTTCATGCACAAAAACAAAAATTCACTGCAGTCTACAAAAGTCGAGCTTTCCTACTTGCGGCGACAACTTTTTCTCACTTGTCGAGTTGGGGATTTATGTTTCTTGCATAGAAGTGCGAGAAACGTGACACAACGGCACGTTCCATATATACTTATAAATATAAGCACCTGGCATGCTAAGTGGCCATATGCTCTGCACACCCAAGCTGAGCAATGTTTTTCAATTCCAACTCGTCGAACACTTCCCAAAAAATATTCCAGGACATGGGACCTCTTCAAAAAAAAAACTGAAACGTGCTTTGGGTATGATAGTGCTTGTAAAATCTAACGTCTTTTTGGTAGGATGCTTTCGGCATTTTTGCTTGAAACTTCTGTTCAAGCCCACGTACAAAACCACTCTCCTTGCTGCTTCTACCAGGTGGTGACGAGGAATGCGCCGAGCTGAGCCAGTAGGGCAAACAGTGTGGCGAGCGCCGCCGTGCAGCAGGAAACGAAAAGGCAACACTCAACGAACCATAGCTTTCAAACTGAAACTAATGTAATGATGTTGGGCATAGTTGTTTGGCTTATGGTTCTGCTAGCATATCAAGAAGCGAGGCTGTCAGTGGGAACATTCGAAGAATGGGTTTCTAGGTGAATGACTGTATCATACAATTTGTGAACAAGCGTCTCTGATATTGGCTTTGTATGTACTGTCGTCTCAAAGAACTATATTGTGTTTCAGCAACAGCCATGACTGTTTTTCTAAATGCCTTAAGGGGTGGACCCTTTTTGCAAAAGAATCAGCTAGAGTATAGCTTACAAACCATCTAACATTCCACAAGCTAGCCTTCAGGCACTTGTATAGCTGAATCTCGTTCTAACGAACATGGATATAACAAAGTAAATCTAAAACGGGTATCGGCCAATATCGGCATGTAACGAATACATGCTTATAATGAATATTGGATATGATGAAGGTATTTTCGTGTTAGATGCAGCAAGGCTCAGCTGTAGTGGCCTGAACTGCATTTCAGTGATTTTGATGGTGACTGGGTGATAAAAACTGGAAATAGAATCTAGCTGGATCATCACTTATTGCTCTCACTTGCCCCATTGCTCAGTTTGGTCAACTTGGGGAAAAAGTTTGTGGCAGCAGCGGATGCTTGTCACATTCCAAAGTTGTTTATTTTCTTATGGCTTGTCGAGAACTCTACCTTAGTGGCTCTGAGAGGCCGCTGGTGAAGTAAATGTGAGGCTTCAGGTGATCATCACTTTTCATCGGGAATTGGCACGTGGCACATGGCATCTGGAATTGGTGCCAGCGTGTCCTATTCATTGTGTTTCGTAATTGTGCTGGTGTACTCACTGTCCTTCGCATAATCCTTACATCTCGGAAGGGTTTGGGTATGAGCTTGTAAAATGAACGATGAATAATCCTTACATCACCTACTTCACTGCAGCAGTGTTTCGTGAGTCTTTTCCTGGAGTATGCAATGAAAACAATACTCAAAAGTAGCACAAACAGCTGTTGAAGGTGAAATGGCATCGAAACCGTGGTACCGCAGCACCACACGTGGCGAAGTTTCAGGGTGTACACCAAAAAAATGCAATTGCAAGAGTTGTACAAGTCCGTTGCCTATGAGAGTCCTTACCAACTTGATGTACTTTGGAGCCATCTTTTTTTATGGTCTGTTCCTTTTACATCGTTAGTTTTTCTTAAATAAGCATTAAAGCATTCTTACTCTGGGACCTCCTGATACTGTATATAATATGTAAGCCCGTTTTTTTTTTGTACATGCAATAAACAATACACCTGTAAACAAAGCATACTGGCTGCTGTCATTAAATATGCAGTACAATTCTGTTCATGAGAATTGTGACCAACATCATGTACTGTAGAGCTGTCTTTTTCAAAAGTGTGTTCCTTTCACTTTGTTTGTTCTAAAATATGCAACTAGCCGTACTGATAGCTGGTGTCGTTACTTATTTCTAGCATTTATTTCTTTTGCGGTAATGAACGGCAAGAAAGTCAGATCCTTCAACACAGCACATTTTTCACAGCTTTGGAGTGTGATGTCCACTTATGTCATATCCACTTCCAGCTGTCTTCTTGGTGAAAGCTGAACTCTGCATTTATTGTGAGAAATTACACTTTAAAGACGCTAGTGCAAGTGGTACTGTAGACTTCTGTTAAATCATCTCCAGTTAATTAGATTCTGACCAGAGGTCCTGGCTGGCGTCCATATTTCTGTGGGCCCGAACATCTTTAAATCAGATCTCAAAATTGGCCTTCGCCAGATAATTCGAACTTGACTGGTCAGCTTCGCCGCAATACAGCCATGTTATATGGTGAATCATGCACAATTTATTGCATTGAAGCATACCAAGAATGTAAAGGGGCCACTGTCACGGTATATAGTACACATTTCTTAATGTTTCGCGCTCGCGTTGTCCCCGGTCACAGTACAAGCACCTAGACGCCTAATAAAGCATACTGGCAGCCACTCAGAGCGGTTTATGATGTTGCTGTGGCGATTTGAGCCCTCATTTTGCCTGCCATGTGTGTCTCGTATATGAGACCGTTAATGAGGCCTGGTATGCTTTCCTTAATTATATGCGCCGTGCACCGGGAAGCGGAGAAAATCATCTGTGTTTTGGGAAATTTAGCGAAAAGGAAGGCGGCAAAATGGGAAAAATAAATAAAATAAAATTAAAAAAAAGCGGAAATTCGAGGGGACGTTTGAAATCAACAAAAAAGCGGGGGTTCTATCTAAACCTCTGAAGGTCTGCCAGTAAACTTATTAGGCATCTCAGTGCTCGTACTGTGACTAAAGATGGTGCGTGTGCGTGTGTAAATTAAGGAACGCGTGCTATTTCCCGTAACAGTGGCACCTTTTCCTGCTTGGTTTGCTTAAATGCATGACATGGCTGTTTTGCAGCGAAGCTAACTTAATGGCAACAACATCGAGTCCGGCGTTCTTTCTGCCTTTAATTTAATTCGACCCGTCAAATAATCCAACAAGTTTCCCCGGTCTCATCAGGATTGAATTAACTGAAGTCGACTGTATTAAGAAGCCAGATCACGTATGAGATCTGATAATTCTTCGGTGAAATTAAGTATGCTTGTAGTTGATAAGTATGCTAACTCATAGGCATTCATTATTATTTCAGTTCGTCACACTTTTGCTGTCACTGATTAACAGGCATTATTAAAGGCTAGTACTGCTGTGTGTTCAAAAAGCTATGTATGGAGATGTCATAACTGCGCAGCAAATGACCTTTCTGAGAAGCAGTGCAAAGGAACAAAGATTTGGTGCATAAACAATGACCACTGACGGGTAAATGGCTGTGTGTCTGGTTTTGTAAAATTGCTACGAGAATAAAGAACTGTAAACCTGCCATGCTTCAGCTATCTACAGCATGGCATCATCGATGAAGTACTGCTTGGGATGTAGTGAAATATGAAACTGAAGTTGCCTGTCACAGGTGGCCTAATGGAATTCATGTGACCAGGAAAGAGTTGCATTTCCAGAGGAAGTGCATGTCCAGTGTACAATGTATATAGGTACAGATGTGTTGACCTACATGTTGAATTTCTTGCAGCTGCAGAATTGGCCACAGCATGTGAACAGTCACCCTCTCCATATTCTGGCTTTCCCGTCACCCGCATTGACTGCCCTGCCATCCAGGATGCGCAGAACAGTGAACCTCATTCTCCCATGCAGTCCGGCATTCATGACCCGGTGAGAACCTTTCTTCCGTGTTTGCAATTGAACATTTTTGCCTTCAATGTGCACGTAAAGGTGTTTTGTTCTTTTCTGCACTCAGGGTGTGGTTTCCCCTGTGCTTAAACTTTGCTGCTGGTGAATACTGGTGAGCTCAGCTTTTACACAGAGGAGGTGTTTGAAATCATTCACTACCCACTTCTCTAATTTTTAAAGCATAGCTTTCTTCTTCTCACTGTGCAATGGCTGGCTGTCTTACAGATTAGATGCAGCGGGGGGGCTCACACAAGCTGTCACTCAATATAAGATCTACTCGTTCAATGGTGGGGTTTGAGCCAGGGTCTCCCAGCATAATAGCCTGATGCTCTACCCACTAGCCCACTACACAGATTCATGGCACAAGTGAGTAACTACCTTACCACTGTCCTTCCCTTGTGAAATTGCACCGCTGTCAGGATTGGCCCAGGTCATAACACAACAGGCTGTGGTGTTTCTCTGCCAGAGCGCAATAAATCGGTAATCATGCCATCATTGTCACTATCATCGTCATCAAGCTGGTCCACGTTATCGACAAGCCATCGTCGTTGTGCCCTCGCCGTTGTGCCCTCGCTGTGCCATTGTTGTCATGCACACACGACCGTGTCACGCACAATTTATCACAAACACGTGTAACACGTGTTAGTGTATCCGGTAACACTTTGCACGTTTTAATATGATGCTTTGCGTAACATTTTTAATTCCCACAGTGCATGGGATCAGCTTAAATTCTTTTTGTATGTGTATGACATACTGTTTCCTGTTTTAAGTTACAATAAACTCTCGTTTTAATGAAATGACTTTAACCAAAATATTGCATTATTTTCAAAGTTCCTTGTGTTCCTACATTACTATGACTCACTTATAAAGGGGGCATGACACGGTCACCCAAAAATTTGCGGTTTTCAGCTAGAAATTGTAGTAGAGGGTCTATTACGGCTATACACGTGTAAAAACTGGGCAGTAAAAGCACATTCCTGCCCAAAATATGAGCTAGAACTTGCCGGCTCTAAGCCCCGTCCTCTGGCGCAGACTGCCATATTTCCTGTTATGTGTGACGTCGTGTGCTGCATGGAACTGAGCCATCATCTGCTACGAAATCAGCCCCCACACCACGTGAGGTCAGAGTATAGCTGCCGTTTCTTGCCATATTTGCTTGAGATATCGCTTACCATGTGTTTGACACCACTAACTTCACGTGAAGGAACAAGCGACGAATCTTTGAGCAGCAGAAGATGCGATGGTGTCTTCAACTCCATTGCCACCAGTGACATAGCATAGTCCCCAAGATTTGCGCGCGTCAGCCGCGCCAATCTCAGGGGCTATGGACGATGACAGCGTAGTAAACGTGGTCAACATAGATGGCGTTGGTGTGCGAAATGCTGCTGATGCCCTTCTGCACTGTTGAGTACTATAGCCTTATTTCATCATGTTTAATGCTTGCAGCACTACTTAGCCCTTCATGGGAGACGAGGTCTGGCGCTACTTCGTACAGTGCAAATTGTTATGCGTGTAGATTGTTTGCTGGCATGTCTCTCGGATCCGTACTCAACAAAACCACAATTTTGTTAAGCTGCTACGCGTTCCCACCAGTTTTTTTTCTTCTCTGTAGTTGCGTGCGGCATATGTAAAAAAGTGCCCGTGCACATGTGTCCGCGGCGCAAGGATTTTGCGCGATGTGCGCTTTAGTTGAACCTTTACTTGAACTTGTATTGCACCCTATATCGTAAAAAAAAAATAGCTAGGCTGACGTTTGGCCCATGGACTGTCTGCCAGATGGGTTGGTGCACGAACACGGTCGGCATCGCGTCTGGCCGCAGCCTCAGCTCTTTCACTGGGTATCCCAAACTAGGCGAGCAGGCACAAATCGTCATTGTAGCTGTCTGGCATGAAGTGTTCTGAGAACAAAAAAGCGTCAGATGAGCGCCAGTCCTTTCTACCCACTTTTATCTCCCAAGCCTTACGCTTGATGGGCTCCTTGGGAAACCCGAAGAACGATACGGAGCACTCCTTGCTCCGTTCTCTCTGGCACCCCACAGCGCTACATTGGCGCCGCGGTGCCTTTGTTTCAGCCGCTGCAAGTTGAACGATTCCAATGGCAAGCTGAACAAATAAGTTTCCTAGATGCGTGCACCGCTGAAACACTGATTATTCGCCAGAATATACATGCTTGCTTGGCAGGCATGCAGCTTGTGACGTCACGGCTCGCGAGTGTGCCAGTGTTGCTCGACTGTTGTACCGTGTGAGTGTAATACAAAAAATTCAATTAAAAATTATGTGCTTGCTCAAATGCGCTAAAATTTTGCCAATGTGTTCTTAATCGCTCAAGGATTATCTCACGCAGAGCAGATTATGATCGAAAATTGGGTGTCATGCCCCCTGGAAATACAGTCGAAACCACGCCCAGATACAACGAACCAGTCCCAGATACAACGATCTATCGGTTATAACGACCACATTTCAGGGCATCTATGATTTTTCCACCCCCCATATGGAAACTGCTTCCAGATATAAAGAACGCTTTTTAAATCGCTGTACTGCTACAACGAACGCTTCGAAGCCGGTCACGGTAAAAAGAGGGCACACGCGAAGTGCCAAAGCACGGGAAGTGTGACCAAACTAGGAGCTCAGTAGTGTGCACCCCGCTCCAATCTAACCGTAACGATGATATGGCCTTCGAGGTGAGTGAGTGACCGCTGCGCGTGGATTTCAGAAGCTATGAAGATGGCATGGAAAGAAGGTCACGCGTTTTCAAGTGGAGGCGTGCGGTGTTCAGCATAAACAGCATGGTGCGGGACGTGCGCCGGTGCGATGTTTTTGCCAATCTCTTTTTTGGCAATCGTCCGTGCAGCACTATGTGCATTACGCCTCTTTCAACGATTTGGAACGACCATCTATGTCTTTCCCCCTTGGGAACAATGGCCACTCAAGTGTTCCTGTCAACGCGTCCGAGTTGGCGAGACGCTGCCACCACACGCAGCCATCACGCAATGTTGCAAAGGGTTGTCGGTTACTACGCCTTTATCAGAAGATCATGGCTCGGTGGCGTTTCGTTTACATGTTGCCAATTGCTGATAACGGTTCATGATGACGTTTTACCTTTCGAACGTTGCACTTTTTTTTCGCCCTGAGTGACATGGATAACGTAATTTTACGGCTTTTGTGTGGCTGACGTGCAGTAGTAATGCCGAGACCTTTGCAGAATAGCAGCATGCCGCAGTAGTGTCTGAAGTTTACGCTTCCGGCCAACTAGAATGCTTAGCTCTCGTGTGCAGCAAAGTCATATCCCGCTAGTAGTAAAAGTTATATCACAACCTATCAAATAAAAAAATGGTGGCTGCGCTTGCAGTTTTGGAATGACAGGTGATTGGAACCTGGGCGCGGTTTTGAAATAGCTACACGACGCCGCATTTCGTTCTTTAGATGGACGCTTCTCTAACGGAAGTTTGCAGCTAGGTGCAGGAACGCACTGGGAACAAAAATGACGCTGAAAATCTGGTTTTCGGACCAAAGTGCTGCCGAATTGTAACTGCTGACGCCAGCTTCAGTGCGGTCAATTTTTCAGCGTTTTTAAGGGCGAGCCTATATATAACGAACTGCTGATATAGCAACCACTTTTTGCCGAACTGTCGTGTTCGTTGTAGACAGGTTCGACTGTACCACTTATAACGAAGTCAATTTCCTGTTTTTATGAGTTCGTTACGAGGGCTTACTGTATGTACTTCAGTGGTCCCAGTGACCTGGGAAACCTGAAATAGTCACGAAATTGTCAGGGAAATATTTATTTCAGTGAGAAAAGTCGTGGAAAATGAAGGATTAAACTGCCCAGGTTGCAAGTTCATGTAGGTTGGTTATTCGCAAAGTTATTAAGCTGTTTGCGGCACTGCAAGTCTGCATTCTTGCAGAATAATTTCATTTTAAATCACCCTAATGAATTAATTGATTCATAAGTTACATGCAGCACTTGGCTTCTAGCTCAACACACGTGCACGTTTAGCTACTGCATGCACTAACTCTACAGCACAACCATTTACCACAGTGCAGTTATTCATACACAGGGCCCATACGTGAAGCATCATCTTGTTGCGGTGAAGGATATAAGTAGTTGCTGGGGTGCACCTGGCACATAGGGCCAACGATGAGTACTTTTTTTTTTATGAGTTGATGCTGCATAGCATCAGTCAGTTTTTATTAGTACAACAAATCCAGTGGATTGCACTGTCACACACATGAGGCTACAACTTGCGGAAACTGTAGATGGAGGGATGGGCTGGGCATAGCATGAACCTAAAGCACAGAACTGCCGTGACTGCTGCACTAATGCATTTTGGTACCCTATTAAAACTCCGTTGTATACTTAAGATTCATTGCTACAGGCTTATAAGAACAGGTCTACAGCTTGCAGCTATTTCAGGGCTGGCCAAGACATGTATGCCCTACTCATAAAAAGTGTATTATGAATGAGTAGACCTGTGGCATGTGATCGGTCCTGCACTTATTCTAATATAGTGCCGTGATGTGCAGGTCCCCGGCGAGACAGTGATCCAGTGCCCACCACCCACTTATGAGCACGGCCAGGATGAGATGATGTCCTGAGAGAATGCCTCCATGGTTTTTGTCATCCTCCTTTGCGCCCATGTCCCTAACGTTCCTTTTCTTGGCCGCCGAGGGGCACCAGACATGTGCTGTCGCGAGTGTGTGCATTTCTTGTGTGAACCCCCTGGTTTTGTGCGTGTGTTGCTTGTTTGGCTGCGTGTGTATGTGTGTCTGTACACTTTGAAGGCGCAGGTAGGGGACTGAGTGCGTGGCTGTCTTCTTAAAAAACTTTTTTCCCCATTCTAGTGACATTGGTATTCAGTGCTTTGGGCTAACTGCTGAGTGGTTTTGTTGACTTGGATGTGAAAGGATGCAGTGTATTGTTGCACTGTGGTTTACTGTGGACATGTATGGTGTGGAAAGTGTGGTGTTAGGCTGCCAGTGCCAAGCTCTGATGGCTCCACCCTTGAAGATTGATGGAAGCCTCCTAGTACACTGCATCAGACCAGGGTCAGTAAAAAGGGCTGATGTGGAAATTGATTTGGGCTAATAAAAAGGATGTCCTTGAGCTATTTGCACTAGGTCCCTCTTGATGAACAGCTATTGATACACATTGGTTGCAGTTAGCTTGAGAGGCTGGCACGTACAGGAAGTCATGTACTCTAAATAAAATCATGCTACAAGTACTAGTATATATAAGAATGAGAATGTCTTCTTGATCCATCTGATGCAGCTTTTGTTTATTTTCTTCTGTGGGACGGTATGCTGCTAGTACGCTTGAAAAGGCATATAAGCGCTCGGCCAGCTTTTGTGTTCACCCAATTTAAAAGTGGGTGTATCACTTTATCCCTTTGGTCAATGCAGCCAAACTTTGTCTGCAGTCCTGATTTCTGTTTTCTGGTCTTTAGTAATTTCACAGCCTTGATTAATTCAAAAAGATGGCTACATCTGCTCCGGTAGTGCTTACTTCTATTGGCAAGGCTGGCATGATCACAGCTTTGTGCTGACAGCTGTAATTTTTGTTGCATTTGCTTATGATCCCATTTCTCCTAAATGTGTATTGTACAGCAACACTGGTTTTGAAGCTTGTAGACAGCAGTAGTGATTGGCTGCGCGAGCTGATTGGTTTGCTCCTGTGTAATTTTTGTTTCATTCTACAGCGGGGACGAAAAGAAGTGCAAATGTAAGCCGTAGTAATGCTGATGCTTGTGTGTGTTGCTGGATACTTTTTTTTTCCCTCTCAGTTCGACTAAAGCTGAACCACACTTCTGGGTTTCCTGTGACATATGGTTGGGGCTGGCAGGGCTACGCAGTGACTTGTTCTATTTTTTTTTCATGTTTGTTAGTGCAAAACAGTTAATATTGCAACAAAATTACTGGCTTATAAACGTTTGGACGGTACTTGATACTAGCTGTCTCTGCGGGAAAGTTTCTCTACAGTGTTTTTCTTGTGCTTTGTTTTCAAACGTACACATTTTTTAATATACCGCTGTCACCATATTCTGTCCTGTTGCTGTTGGGAGGAGCGTTTCTTTCTGTATTGATTTTTTTTTTCCATCTCGATGATGCTATTTGTAGCAGACAGCTTGACATACAGCTGGAAACAGCTGGTGACAGCATGGCCAGTGACAGTGCTCAATACAAGATCAGAGTGTGCTTGGATACTCGTCTTTTGTTGATTGCAGACACATGCACGTGTGTCGCAGAGCCCAATTTGCATGCCCAGCAGGGAGCCGTCTGAGCTTTCGTCAACACATTTGCATTTCTTGTTGCCCGCCCAGCGTTTTCGTGCAAAAGCTTGCGTGTGTTTTATCACATGTGTGAGAACAGAGTTATATGAAATAGATTTATTTAGATTTTTGTTGCCTTCATTTTTTATGGACATTGTTGTGAATGTTGACGGCACACAATGTACTAGTAGTCTGTTGCAACAAGGCCTCGAAACTGTAGTTCGCTGCTTGTGGTCCGGTGGACTACCCAGTAGTTGTGCAGTGCACATGTGTTTATATCATGCCATCCCAAACTCTTCTTCTTCCTCCTGGAGAGAGTATGCAGCTGTAGTTGTGAGTAGCTGTACTTCTAGGGTTTCACACGAACAAGGACATTTTATATTATGGATGCCTGTTTCTCCCAATTCCCCACTAGGGTACATGTCAATAACCTTTCATGCTACAGGAAACGTCTTTGTGAAGAGTTTTCTGGAAAGTGGAATTATCATTTGGTTTTTATAAAACTGATTGCAACAGCTGATGTGTTTTGCTTCTTTTCACAGGCACAGCCTCGCTGGAACGAGGCCATGCTTGTAGATTTGCGCTGGTAAATATTTGGAGAGTACAATAATTAGCCCTGTTGTGTTTGTTCTCCGTAGATTCTTTCCGTACCACTCAAATACAATATCGGCGGTTAAGAAAGATGTTAATTTAATATATCGACCTTGATATAGCGAACGCTGATCTAACAATTTGTCGGATATAGCGAAGTAAATCTAAAGTGTGGTTGCCAGTATCAGTATGTATGCTTGTACCAAATAACGGATATAAGATATTTTCTTGTTGAATGTGGCTTATTTATGTTCGACTGTAGCTCTCGTCAACCAATGAAAGAGGCTGAAAGTTGGCAGGGGAGAGTAGTAATTCTCTTATACTGAAGAGTATTACCACCCTTTGTCATGCATCTGATAGGCTTAATGTTTTTGACTAATGGCAATATTTGCTTACTGCATCCATCACCTAGAGGTGATTGGCGTCTTTAATGCTCTTGGCAGTCTATCTTATGGTTGGTGGGAATTGTTTATATGTTTTATATACTAAATATGAAAGACAGCACGTACACAGTGGCACATACCCAGCTGTATCCAAGTTAATGTGAAAAGAGGTTCATTGAAGAACGGCACACACACACCTTTGGGAGGCACTGCTGTCCAGCTAGGCCCTCGACGACCAGTTTAAGCTGATGCGGGGAGTGGAGAAGATGGCAAGAGCCTGTGGAGCCCTGGACTAGGGGCCCCGACCATTAGCGATGCCCCTTCGGGGGCCATCCAGGAATACTCTGATTATTTCTTTCTATACAGTTTATCTGCTACTACTACACAGTGGCAAGCACCCAGCTAGATCCGAGTTGATGTGAAAGAGGTTCATTGAAGAGCGGCACATAGGCAGTGACCCATGTTGGCGTCAAATACATTCATGCAAGAGCCCTGCATATTCGGAGTTGCATACACAGTGACCCAAGTTGGCCTGACGGTTTGTTTTTAACCCAGATCCCTCGGCACATTTTACCATGGCACCGACACTAACATTACCCAACATTACCTATGTTGGTGGGAAAGAGGTGAGCCATGCACATATGTAGATACGTGGGTGAAGTTTCCAAAGTATGCCAATAGCATTAGAAATAGTGATGAGGCAATGCCCCCAAGAAACAATGCCTTCTTGCAAGCAGTATACTTGTTTTGAGAGGAAGCTCGTGCTCTAATTGAGCCATTGTAGTAGGGGGGCCGTGAGAGATTCAATGTACACTGTATAGACCAACTGGTGTTCATCAAATATCGCTCCACTATAGTTGCAATATATCGGAAATCTTCGAAATCTCTGACCTGGCTGCGCCGTTAGCATGACGTGGTTGGCCAACAACAGCTGACGGGCCTTTCTGGAAAAAGGCCTCTTCTATACAGATACTGCTGTACATGTGTTTGTAGTCTCAGCTCACAGGTATAGGTGCTGCAAGGCAGAGCCATGGAGCCAGTAGTCGGGGTAATTCAAGTTCTCCAATTTTTGTAATAATGATTTAATCATGATATATATATATACATACACACACACACATTAATTCATTCAGTGGAGGGGGGCACTATGCGGGCCATGATGCGGGCACCCCATCCCCTAAAGGTTGCCAAGGTTTTAAGCAATTTCTTTTAAAGACGATAGTCTTTCTTGGGGAACTTAAACGCTGAAAATTTGGTCTGTGTGTCTGTCTGTTTGTCTGTCTGTCACCCGATTCAGCCACCCAGCCAAAGTTGGACCACTTGCTTACCGCCCACACTACTTAAACTGGTACGGCTGTTCATACCTGTGAACGTTATCGATCACAAAGTAAATATTACGCATATCTGAGGCGCAACATTACTAGGTAAGTATTAGGAGGTGTGTTCCTTTAATAGAAAATACATAGATACGTAACTCTAAAGACCCTAGTTTCTTAAGCTGCGCTGAAAATGCCATGCTATGCGCGCCGACGAACGTTCCCCGACTGCGCGCCGACGAGCGCCCTCTGCCATGGAGGAAGGAAACCCTCTGCACAAGCTCATGTTTCCCGATGTATTGCCAGATGGCGCCCATGTCTCACGCAGCGCCTCCTCAATTTTATCAATGCCAGCCAGATGCGGCCGATTCAACATAAAGCAAGCGCTGTCTGAGGCGAGCAAAACATAAATGGCCGCTTGATGAAATAATGCGGTAAAATGACATCTGCTCAAACAAACCTTCATGCCAGGACGGAAATGGTACGAGAACAGCATCACGGGTGGCCGCGGATCAGACCAGCACTCATTTAGTACGGCCGGCAGAAGACTATCGTCTTTCGACGACATTTGCAGCGAAGCACGCAGATACGCGGCAAATTTTATTGCGATAGCAATTATATGGACACTCAAAAGCAGATTTCTGCCGTCGGCGTCGCCGTCGCTGTCGCCGTCGCCGTCGCCGTGAGGTTCCGTATGACGTCATTTGGAGAAGAAATCGGCGCCGCGCGCCGAACGCTGTATGTGCGAGTGAAAGGGTGCGAGGGGCGCGTCTTTCACGGGGAGTGAACGCACGGCGGAGAACAAACGCGCGTTCTGCGCCGTGCTCGCTTAAGGGCTGCAGAAGTAGGCGTCTCTGTTCTCCTTCACAATCACCATGTATGTAGAGCAAACGCGCCTTCTTCCAACGAGCGAGAGGCCGTGGGGGAGGGGGAGGGAAGGGAGGCGACGTTTAGCTGCGGCACGCAGTGCCTATTTATATCAGAGGCTCCGGCAACAGTCACCAACGCCGCACGCATTTTGAGCGAACGCGGGCAAAACGCCGATGGCGTCGACAACAGTTCTGCGTGTTGTTGCTACCAAAGCCGCTCACCTTACTTCGTATGACATTGCTGTGTTGCTATCGCATTCATTGCTTCGCCCTTAGGGCGAAACTGTGACATTTTTTTTCCCCGGCCCGCACTGGCAGAAGGTGGTGCGCTAGCGCAAATTGCGATTTTCCTGTATTATAATGATACTACATTGATACGTAATGATGATACGTATTATAATAAAACCCGACGTCTGTGACGTGTTTTCGGCTCCCGCAATCGCGTACGGCACATTCACCCAGCAAAAGCGTAGCCTTAAGCCCCAACCAGACGTACGCGTTGGAACGCGTCCGGTGGAGGCGCCGTGCGCCTGAGAGAGATTGTGGTTGTGAGGAGGAAGAGGCGCTATTTTCTGCCTCTTCCTCTTCACAACCACAATCTCTCTCAGGCGCACGGCGCCTGCGGACGCGTTCCAACGCGTACGTCTGGTTGGGGCTTTAAAGACTCTGGTGTTAGATCCAGAGGCGCCACCCTATGAATTGGTGATTTGGACAACCATAGACCTTAAAACCAACTAAACGGTAGCGTTATCTGTTGTTGCTTCTGTCACAGCCGCTGGACAAAATACGCGGCAGGCCGCACCATTTTTTTTTTTTTTTTTACGCAGCGGCCGTGCTTTTCATGTAACGTCGACATATGGACGAATACATCAAAATTTGATTTCTCCGAGGAGCAGTGGGTGCGAGAGAGAAATGTGGGGACTTTTTAACCAGGCTTTAGCGCTTCGGATTTAGCGCTTCGGATTCGGAATCGCATACAATGCGCGCAAACGTGCTCCCTAATGAGAAATGATTTTTGAACTTTCAGCGGATTGAGCCGTCCGAGCGGTTGCATTTGTACTGAGAGTGCTGAGGATGGAGAAATATCGTGTGCGAAAGTTCACTTGCTTCCCTTTGTCATTCACCTCTTTTTTTTTTTTTCTCTACAGTCTATTCAAGAGTTTTTTGTGCTCCGGAACCCGTTCGCCCGGCTAGCTCAGTCGGTAGAGCATGAGACTCTTAATCTCAGGGTCGTGGGTTCGAGCCCCACGTTGGGCGTGTTTTTTTTTTTTTTGCAGAATTTCTTTTTAAAAGTTGTTTCAAGTTTCGCGTATATTTTTTTTTCTTTTTTAACTCTAGTAATCCACGCGTAGCAATGGTTTGAAAGCAATTTTCGTGTTCCCCAAATATTTTTTTTCTTTATATTTCTTTTCAGATGCGTGATCGGTTGCTAAAAGCGCTCATTCTACCAAACTTTGAGGCTGCCCTAGCTGTAACATTTCAGAAATGATTTTTCACTACAAAGTTAGGGGAAGAGAGAGAACTGTTTATGGCACCGCACTAAATAGATCACAACTTTAATTTCATGCAATGCAAATTTATGTTTATACGGACGCACTCACGTCGGCACATGTGCGATGTCTCGACTACGGAAGCGATATGCGATTCAAGCATAGAGTTAATAAATAACCAACTTAGTTATATGTGACACGTGTGTGACACGTGTGTAAATACTAGGGGTATGCGATCGAATACTCGGATGCAGGCGCGGATCCAGGGGGGATGTCCGGATGTCCTGACCCCCCCCCCCCCCTCAGATTTCTGCATCGCCCTCTCGCTGACAGGGGTACAGTACACTGTAACAGGGGGATTGCCCTGTCGCAAAAAAAAAAAAAAAAATGGCCACCAGCATTCTTCAAAAGTATTTTTGGCGAGTACCAGTGGTATCAGCCATGTAGAAGTAAAGCTAGCTCGCTCACAAGCTTAGTTGTATTCCGTAGGAGTGTGGTGTCGCGAAGTTGCCGTAGTTATTTTTGTAGCGTTAGCTACACTGGCCTAGCCAAGCCCGTTTCGCGAGGCACATCAAGAGCCGTGCTGCGCATGCGCAAGGATCAGTGATGTCACACGGCTTGCGCACCGGAATATACCGGAGCTCTACCGGAGCTACCGGAGCCGGCACCTCTCGCGCACTCCGCCGCCGCCGCGCGCGGATCACCGCCGCCGGTCTGCGCATTCCAGAGGAGTGACGTCGTAGCCGTGGTAGACGCACTGGCGCCGGCGCGCGCTCGCTGTGCAGGCAGTGCGCTGGAGCCGCTGCGCTTCTGACTGGCGTTTGCCTGTGTGGTATAGCCATGGAGAAGGAGAGCGCAAATGCTGCTCAACAGCGCAGAAGAACGGAGAAGCTTGACTCATAAGAATAATCTTATCTTAAGAATAATCTTAAGAATAAGCTAAGAATAATCAGCTGAACGTTTGCTAACGCTACGTATATCCTGGCATAGCCGAGATAAGCCACTGCAACTTTTTCTCATGAACACCTTGGACCTCCTGGTGCCTGCCGTGCCTTACTCGTCCCGTCGGTGGCGTCGAATGATCGAGGGGACGTCCCTTTTGCCAAACACGCCGAGGTCCGCTCGAGCGCCTTCGCGCCTGATTAACTTAGTTTCCCCTTGGGGTGTCAACGGTTGCCTCATTGGCTGTCATCGGTTCCGCGACCAACCTGCTTAATGAAAGAGATCTCTTGCTGAAGTGTTCATATATAAATAATAACAACTAACAGCTAAACTAAGAACTACGCATAGGCAACTTTTTTTTAACTGTAGCACTCATTGTGATCACAGTTACACGTTGACAATATCCAGTACGAGCACAGTGCCGTTCGTACGCTACAAGTTTTTCATTGTAACTTCGCAGTTTTATTGTCGTACATTAAGCATAGGAGGCTCAAGCCCGCCGGATCCGTTTATCTGAGTGGGCGTTCTCGCGGAGCGGGGCGAAGCCTCGAGCCGCGGCTGCGAAGTGGGGGAGCGTGACGTCAGCGGCCAACGCCAGCGCGCGGGCCTAGGATGACGTAAGAGAAATGGGAGCAGTGCGCGCCTTGTGTAAAAGGATGACGTTGCGTGGGAAACAAAACATGAAGACGCTGGCTCGCGCTCTCGCCTACTACGCCACATCGTTATTCTTATAGGTGGCGTCTTGAGTCTTCATACGCGGTGATTCGCATATCGTAAACAACCAGCGTAGTGGTTGCTGCGTTGGAGCGGAGCGTTACGCCCCTATTCAAGAACGTTCCTCTAGTCAACACAACACCACGACTCACGAGAGAAGATGGCACCGCCATCCCTTCACAGAAGTGACCACAGAAGTGGTCACTGAGCTTCATGATCATTCACGGTAATTCATGAGAATTGTCGCGTCTTTATTCTCGATTATTCTGCTATCTCGGAGCACGGACACGCTAGAATAATTCTTCCGACTGATACTGTGTAGAAACTCGACTGTCTCTAAGTTTTCAATACAAACATACCCACTTATTGCAGTCAACAAAAAATAATTGTTGAATTTTAGTTAATTGGGCTGCTCACAGCGATAATTATCAACTCACTTTGTGCCCCCCTAGCCACATAACTTATTTGTACAGGTGGTCTTCGCGTGCCTCCCAGTGCCTAACTTTAAGAAAACCATAAAGCTTAGTTTTGAACACCCTGTATTATCAGGCGCAGCCGCCAAGCACATGGCTGTATTGGGTAACGTCCTTTTCCTATAAGCTCGGAGAAACCGATACCTGGCTTCACTACAGGTCTTCTTCCTCTTTCTGGGGTTTTACGCGCCAAAACCAGTTCTAATTATGAGGCACGCCGTAGTGGAAGGCTCCTGATTAATTTTGACCACATAGGGTTCTTTAACCTGCACTACAACGCAAGAACACGGGCGTTTTTGCATTTCGCCTCCATCGAAATGCGGCCGCCGCGGCCGGGATTTGATCCCGCGATCTCTTGCTCAACGCCTGAGCTGACTGAGCCACCACGGAGGGCTACAGGTGTTGCTTTAGCCGTATAAAATTCGGGTTTATCGTGAGGAAAAACGGTAAATTTCGGTAAATAAGAAAGGCTACTATCATCATCATCATCATTGACAGAAGCTGACCCCCCCTCAGAAAAAACCTGGATCCGCCCCTGCTCGGATGTACGAACCGAACAGTGCACGTTCCAATAATTCGTCGTTTTAATTTGTAAGGTTTAAGGAATTTTTAAATATCCTCTGTTGCGGATAACATAATTCTACTTCTTAATTGAGCTGGTTTATTCAGAGAGGCGGACGTACATTACTTTCACGAGAAATCGAAGCACATATTCAACTAATTAAGAAACATCACTAATTATCTTAATTAATTAATTTACGGCACATATGACAATTTATGAACTGTATAGCCGGTGATGTTTGCAAGGTGTATCCACTCGGAATGAATGAATTTCCAGAATGACACCAGTTTGGAGATATGCGCCATATCAAACTCGCCGTAAAAATGCACTGTTGCTCTACTTATACGCTCTTTTGTGCATAGAAGCACAAACGTAACTGGAAGCCGTCATGACTCTACATAGACACAAAAACCCCGTACTTATTGAACTGTATTCTGCTCTGTGCAAGGCATACCTGTCTCACCAGCATATTATTATATGCTGGGTGCCTGGCCATAGAGGCATCGAGGGCAATGTTCTGGCTGATCAAATGGCCACATCAACTACATCGCGAGCCCTTAACCCTACCGCTTCTATCCCTGCCACAGATCTCAAGCCCTACTTGAGAAAGAAACTTCGAAGCCACTGGCAGCGCTATACGAACAATAAGAGCGAACAATAAGCTCCACTTAGTTAAGCCACAGATAGGTCCCTGGCATCCCGTTACGAAAATACGAAGAACTAATGTCCTATTCTCTCGCCTGTGAATAGGACATACATACGGCACCCAAAATTTTCTCTTAACTGGAAATGACCCGCCAACCTGTGGTAGATATGGAGAGAGGCTTACCGTGCTCCACGTGCTCGTGGAGTGCAGGGAAGCCGAAAGAGAGAGAAAAAGACACTTCCCTCTAGCGTACCAGTACCGTCTCCCTCTCCACCCCGCTATGTTTCTTGGCGACGAACCTCTGTTTAACACCAAAGCTGTTCTGGATTTTCTGAGCGATGTTGTGCTGCATGTTATTTGCCCAATAGTTTCGTAGCGCGTGCTCTCTTCAGAGGATGTCGCCGCGATAGTAGTTTTGCATAGCACGCGCCTCCAGGCCCTTACGTTTTCAAAGGGTCTGTCAAGGCAGTAGTGCTTTTTAAAAAGATTTATCTGTGATATATTTTCGTCTATCGTCATTATCTTACAATTTGTTTCGTGATCGTATATAGTGCACCTCATTAGCCATTGCCATAATTTTATTGCGTATACATTTTACGCATTTTACAACGGTTGTTTTTAGGCCCTTTTACAGCTATATATATACGACACATCTACATTTCGCAATTCATTGCTCCATTGTCAACTCCTCAACACTGGCCTGGCGCTCTTTGGCCATACCAGGCCCTTGCGCCATTAAACACCATACATCATCATTACAAACGTAACTGGAACGCCCATGTATTTCGTCTCGCACCTTGAGAAATATCTCGAAACTGGTAAATGTCTCGAAACTGGTCTCGAAACCTGGAAATTAATTTTAAGTGGATACGTCTTGCAAAACCATCTGCTACAATTCGTAAATTGCAATATATGTGCCACAAAGTAATTAATTAAGAAGGCAATTATTAGTGAATCTTCCTTAATAAGTTCAACATGTGTTTCGATTTCTCGTGCTAGTAATATCCGCCTCTTCGAATAATACAGCTGACAAGAATTATGCTATCTGCCTCAGGCGATATAAAAAAAATCGTATAACTTAAAAAATGATCACCCTGCATATTAGCGACTAGAGTTACTGTATAGGCTCTTTTAGCGACAAGCTTTCCGGAACGACTTGCGGCCGTTATCACATCGTGGCTACACGTGGCCACGGTCAAGGAGGTTGGCCACGCTGTCATCCCGTTAAGCCTATTCGGAGCTGTGAGTCGTCGGGTGTCGGCCACCAAAGTTAAGGTGTGGTGCCGAATCAGCGCATGCAGATCTATTCGCAGCGGTCGCACAACGCTCAGAAAGCCGACAAACTGCCTCGCCAACGAAAGCGAGCGTACAAGATTACCATTGTTCATAGCCACCATAAGTGTTTGCGAAATACCGTATATACGGCGGCATCTAGTTCCGAACGTCGTATACATGTAGATATGGAGGAAGGTTCGTAGCCACAGATCGGTATCTTCTCGTATAGCTTCGAGCTGTCGCAGCGCGCTGGCAACGCTGGGTAACGTAAGCAGAACGTCACCGAGCAGAACGTCACTCAGCAAAGTTGGTTCTTTATCCTATGACGTCACCTCGAGAGGCGCGGCTTTGCGCTCGCTGCAGCCTCCCAGTTTCGGTTTCGCGCGCTCTGATAGCCGAAATTCGTCGTACTGCAGTACCGCGGGTAATCGCATTTTTTGAGATCTAAAAGTTGATATGTGGCTTGTACGGAGAGCTCGCGTCGATTTCCCAATTACGATGAACCCGCTGAAACTAAAGGTTTGCATAATTAATCTTAATTAATTAGTCAACTTCTCAAATATTATAGTTAGATGAAAAGTGTCAATGAGAAAATTCTAGAGAAACATGAAAAACTCCCGATACAGCTTTCTGTTGCTCAATGCGTGCTGTGTATACAGGGTGTCCCAGCTAAAAGTAGCCATTGTTTTAAAAATGACGGAGTGTGCTAGGAGGCTCAAACCAACTCAGTGGTGTTGAAGATCCGGTGTCCTAGTCTGCGGTATTTTTTGTTTTTGTTTCGCAAAGTCAGTTAATTAGTATAAACTAATTGCCTAACTTTTTAAATATTGGCTTCATCAAGAAAGTGCCAATACGAAAGTTGTAGATCACATTTAAATATGGCTGACTGGTGTGTTTGCAACTAACTATAAGTACCATTGATGGACCTTCTTCTAATTACCTTTAAAGAAAGCCCGCGAAATACAAAAACAACCACGTGATAGCGCCATTATTGCAGCGCCCCTAGACGACCACACACACACACACACACACACACACACACACACACACACACACACACACACACACACACACACACACACACACACACACACACACACACACACACACACACACACACACACACACACACACACACACACACACACACACACACACGCACGCACGCACGCACGCACGCACGCACGCACGCACACACACCATACAGTATGTTGGTGTGTGTTCCCTGGATTTCTAACTTACCAAACACGTGTTTAGAAATCCAGGGAAAACAAGGGGAATGCGGGAGATGGCGATTCAAGACGATGAGTAACACGAGAACAAGGTGAGAGCAGGAGCCAACGTTTCGACAAGTGGCCTTGAAGAAGACAAGTCCACTTGTCGAAACGTTGGCTCCTGCTCTCACCTTGTTCTCGTGTTACTCATCAAACACGTGTTTGAGGCATACCTCGTTCGCCCGGCTAGCTCAGTCGGTAGAGCATGAGACTCTTAATTTCAGGGTCGTGGGTTCGAGCCCCACGTTGGGCGGTCTTTTTGTGTTGACGCATGCCTTTTTTCCCTTTAATTTCGTCTGCTACTTTCATCACCGTGAGGTATGCCTCGTACACACTAGCGGAAAAACGCGCGCGGCGCGCCGCCGGCGGCAAGACGCGCGCCGCGAAAGCAGCCGCGAAACGGGTTTTTGTTGCCGCGGCAGGGATCGCTCCTGGACCGATTTCTTGCGGTTTGCCGCGTGCCGCGGATGAAGGAGACCAATGAGAGCGGCCCGCTTCCGTGACGTGCGCGCGGGAAACTGGTGCCATGCGGACCCGCCCGACCGCTTGTTTCTCGTTTCGCACTATCATCTGCACGCGTGAGCTCCCGGATAGTTCGAGAAGGGGAGAGGAGTCTAGTCTGTCACGTGATTGCCGCAGCGGCGCGCCGCCGGTTGGTGTGGCCGCCCTGCCGCTGCTGCGTTTTGCCGCCGGCGGCGCGCCGCGCGCGTTTTGCCGCTAGTGTGTACGTGCCAGTATAGATGTCGGAACGACCGAATATGCCTGCGAGCGTCACATGTGGGGTTATAATATAATCCACGCGTCACACCTAATCGTCGCTACTAAAATTCGTCTTATTGTTCACGAGTCACTAAAAAGAAAAAAAATGGTGTGGTTTAGCTTTGGTTAACCCTGGTTGATAGCGAAGCTTCACTGCCCTGGTTAGGGCCATTGTCGAGCTGTGGCCGAGGTGTGGTTTCGCAATGATATACAGCCATGTTTGCAATGAATACAGTGTTTATTCAACTTTTTTTATGCCTATGAAGACACTGCGGCGATCAGTAGTGAGACTTGGTTGAAACTCGCAGCCAGGCCCAACTCGGGCAACGGCGGCAATGTCTCCTTTCAAAGCTCCGTAAAGGCCTAAATATAGTCCGACGTAGCGTGAACGCGCACACACGTTATGGCAAGTTGGCGAGAACAACAGCGGCTATAGTTCGACCGATGGTTCGACGTACTGGCGCCGCAAGCGTAACCGGACGCGCGGCATAATCTAAATGCAATATGGGCCGTAAGGTAATCAGTGAAAAACTTAATTAGTGAATTTTTAATTACTCTATCAATTTCTTGTGCAAGTAATGTCCGCCTCTTCGAGTATAGACCAACTCATGAACTATAATTGTGTTACCTGCGAAGGCAACCTTTAAAAATTTTTGAAAGGGTTCACTGAAACACCCTGTATAAGCAAAGAAGGTGCATACATGCGCGCGCAATCATTACACTCACCGCATGTGCAGGAATGCTGACGGAATAGTTGAAATCGCAAGACGGCTATCACAAGCCAGAGAAACTATATGAGAAAACCGAATCTAAGATTTGAAATTCGCTTTTGTGAAGTGAAACCAACGAAACGCTTACGCAGGAATCACCTTTTTTCATTATGTGAAATTCTTCTATAACGTATATAGCAATTATCGAGCCAACGCATTCCGGGTCTTTCCTATAGCAGCCGCGTGTTATCAAACTGCGGCATGCAGCCGCATGAGGCACAGTGGAACATATGTGTATAAATCTACCTATAGCCTATCGATGTCGCTAGCAGTTTTCACGCTAACCAGTGTCACTGGGTAGTCGAATGGTTACGGCATCGGCCTGCTGTGCTGCGCGAACGGGGTTCGAAACCAACCGTTGGACCAACTTGGGTCAGTGGGTAATTGGGTATTGTTGCGTCTGGCGGTCCCTCGGGACAAAGGAGGCCGGCACCGACTCAGACGCACCAACCTGGCGCCCTTTCTCGCGGCCGAGAATCCGCCTTTTTTTCACGGCGCTACGGCGCATGCGCCCTGCCCTGGCGGATTAGTCGCGAAACGTTTTGGACGGGTCGCGCGCGCGGCCGTGCGGCCCCGTCTCGGGGGAACGTTCACCGAAAAAAAAAAAAAAAAAAAAAAGCGCTCGCACGCGCGCTACTGCAAGTGCAAACTCGTGCTGTGTACCTCGTTGAAACTTCACTGGTAGCTCGACGTCGGTGCGGTACCGAAAACGTGCGTAGCGTAAGACTGCAACTCCACTTCTAACAGAAAGCGGTGAGGGCTTCGTCTAGACTGCATAGGGAACCACGTAGTTGCCGCCTTGCATTGATGGCTGTAATAGAAAATTTATAGATAAACACCTGCGTTACACTTGGATGACACTTAAAAACACGTTGCTGACGAATACTTCATGCAGCGTCGGTCCTCGCTTGCTGGTAGTGGCAGCGTGTGGCCCGACTTCACGTACTCGTTCAAGGCGCGGTAACACTGGGTCGACACGAGACCGACAAGACGCGCACGCCTACGATTGGCCGACCATTCAGCACTGTGTCGCTGAGACCATTTTATCATACCAGGCCTGCAACACGTAACCGGCGAGCGCGAGTTGTCGTACTGCGATGGGCTTTCTTGTCGACGGCACCGATAAAATCAGCGTGCCGACCATCATTCGGCCGAACCCCGCGCGATCGCCCGTCGAACCGATAACGCGATAGCCGCAACGGCTTCGTTAGTATATATAAATAATCGCGCTCAAAGTGATTCAAGACATGCCTACGAAGTTGAAATGCACAAAATTCGACCCTCTCAATCCGTGCACATAAGTTTGAGCCAATGTTGATCCTGTTCAGCGAAGGTTAGGCCTGGCACCGTCGAGTTCGCGCACCCGCTACCGGCGGACCGGTACTGAAAAGTAAGCAAGTTATACTGAAGGAAACTGTTTTTATAGTCCAATTCTAGTCTTAGCGATTTGAAATAAACTACCCTTCGCTTCGATCGCCGCGTACACAATAAACTGCAAGCGGGGACACAGCGCTGTGCCCAAAGCCTGTGCCAACATCTGTACGTCACCGTTCCCGTAGGCTGCCGGTCGTATTCGCGACGTAGATGGGGGGGGGGGGGGGGGGGGGGGGGGTTACGTGTTGGCATGCTGACACATTCCTTAATTCCTGCGATGTACTCTTTATCTCTGCGTCAAACCCGAAACAAGAGACGGTACATGCGGTACAGCAGCGTAAACAGCCGCTTCGCTCAGTTATATACCAACGGTGTCAGCGATGGCATCCGCGTTTTTGCAGTAGAACAACACGGCCTTTAATTGAGCGCTTATGCGAGCACAGTTTGCTCTAATAATGCTTTATGACACGCGCAAACTAACTATCGCGAAGTTAAAGAAAAGCGAGAATCAATAATAAATTAACAGCGCAATATTTGTAACTGGATCACAGCCGCCATTGTTTAAGTGGCTCAGCCGCTCATACTGACTCGTCTCACGATGGAACGACGCGGCTCATATGAGCAGATATGTGTGTTTTATTCTACGTTTTGACAATCTTTCATAGCGCCTTTTCATTTATGCACCTTTTCCCCCATTTTTTGACGCTAACAACGATCTGTGGCTGTAGATGCCGATGTAAACAAATGCATGGCTTTGCAAAATTCGACGCGGAAGGCTGCGCACTCGAAAACATCTTATTTATGCGAAATGTCTAAAGAACGTGTAAAAAGAATTACAAAAAAAAGCGAGGTGCAAGTGCAGGAGTTAGCGCCAACAAACTCCAAAGCAGCCACTACGGCAAAGGGAACTCAGCGTGCCTTTATCGGCCGCACTGTAAACAAAACAGCACACTCAGGCCTGCTCACCCTACATGTATATAGTTGATAGTGCTACATGGCTTCCAGGAACGACATGCTGCCCCCCAGAAGCCATTAATAATTATTCGCGATCCACGAAACGCACAACCGATGGGCACTTAACACGGGCGCAGGTTCACAAATCAACCGGCGAAAGCCCCAGCACCCTACCAAAACGTTTCCAGCGGCGCGCGGCAGAGGGCAGCACAGGAAAATGAAAAAGGCGGATTGTCACCTGGAACTGAGGGATTAGCAGTTGGTCTGCAGGCTACCTCATGCGTCGCTAAACGGCAGCGTCGCCCTTTGGTGCGGTTCCGTGAATTACCAGCGCCGCCCGAACCACGACGAGGCCTGGCGCCCTTTCGAGACAGCGCCACCGCCCTCCCTGGTTCCGCGAACTGACCGCTATGGAGAGGCGAATCTTGAAGGGGGCCAGTGTCTGGCAATCCCGGGGGAACGACATCAACGTTCGGTTCCCAAGGTGTCAACCGCTGCCTGTGTTCGGGGGCGACCTAGCAAGATTGGAGGCGGAGCCCGGCGGGAAACGACGACACATCACGTGCGGGATATGGCCACCTCATCCAAGATGCTGATTGGCTAAAAGAACTACAGTGTATTCCCTCGTCGAGTGAAAGAGGGAAACGAAAGGTATAAAACAGGGGACTTGAGTGTTGTGAGGGAGGCTTGACCACGTAGAGACGCTCGACCACGTAGAACCATGTAGAACGCTCGGAGATGTAAACGCTACTACATGCAAAGATGTTAGCACGTAGACGGCTCCAATATCATGGAGCCCTTGTGAAATACCATGTACAGTGTATATAAAACAGTTTTCTAATCTTCCTGGATATCTCCTCCTCTTGGCACCTGGCACGGCGCCATGGAACCCTTCGTGGCAGCTCGAACCGTCGACTTTCGCAACAGTATATGGCGTGTGTACGTGTCGCTCTTCAATGGCTCTCTTTGACGCCGTGTTGGAGCACTCGTTATGTGCCATTGAACCTCCTTGATGCCAACTCGGGCCATTGGGCATTTTCCAGTAGGTGCTCTTCAGTCCAGCTCAAAGAGATTAATTGAAGAGCGGTATACATACCCAATGCCATATACAGCTCCGCATCCCCATTGCCGGTCGGCGTCAAAGAGGTTCGTTGAAGAGCGGCAAATAGTTATAGCTTGTTTACGGAGGGTCTTTCGTCAGTCAGATCGTTCTCGACTTCAAGTCATCCAAGTGAATAACGTTTAGCGATCGGCCGCAGTTTTTGGGGTGGGGTTAAAGTGATGTGGAACCTTTCGATTGATATATCGGCGTCCTGTATACATTCGACGACTTTCGATGTGCTAACTATGTTTAGTGAAAATAAAAATAGAGCTGACAGCGTGAGGAAAAGCGCCTGTCTCACCGGGGTATAAGGCGTTGAGACACTCCTCATTAAGCAAGAAATTGGCGGGCCATATATAGCTATAGATTAGTGTGCCTTAAATAAATTAATGAATGGATATTGAAGACCGAAGAGAAGAGATGAAGAGAGGGATCGCTCTTGACCTGTTTGGGTTGAGTTAAAACATTTTGGGTAAAAGAAAAGCTACCCGTGACGCCTCTTTGGGACCACGTCGCCAACGCAGAAGCTGTTCGTGCTTCCCGTGCGTATACACTGTCTTGTCCGCGCGTTTTTAGTAATATTCTAGTGAAATCCGCCAGAAAAATGGTCAAGTACGACTTTACCATTCGGCGTCAGATTCACCGTCAGATTGTAATTTGAATGTAAGAGAAAACCTAATTCTGCTACGAGGAAACTCAAACATTTCTACCAGACCTGCGCGCTTCGGGGCAATAGCAAACAATAAAATAATAAAAAAAAGGTGCTAGGGCCTTCACATTTTAATACAAGACCCCTTATATTGCCCCTGTAAAACGTCTTTTCAGCAATGCATTTAGTTTAAAAGTGAAGCCGACTTAAAGGGGATCGGTGTAAGCTTGGGCTTTGTAAGCTGGCTTTCCCACGTTCAGTGTTGCAGTGAATGAAGCCTACTTGCCGTATGCGAACGATGCGATGCGAACGGGTCCCGATAATGCTATCGCGTTCTACTATAAAAGGCGAAGCTTAAGCGTCCTCCAAGTTTTTAAGTGAAGCTAAGGAGCTCGAGTGTCATCATCTCTGCTTCAGTTTTATTACGTTACGGCTTCATGTTCCGAATGCATGGTTACCCACGTCCGCGAGTAGTGTAGAGCGCTAAAACAGAATCCAAGACATTTCCAATTTTCCCCCTGCATATAGTCATAATTTTACTAGTGAAATTTGCCGTAAGGTTTACGCAAAATTTGGAGTATTAGTCTTGAGGCATTGTGCGCTTTTCTTTTATCTTCAAATGAAAAAACAAAAGACTTGCGGTACATCGAAACAACTAAAAAAGAAGGAAAGGCGAGTCAGCAGTGGTTAACATCGAAGAAAGAAAACGTATAGTGTTCCGGGGCGCATTAATGGACCACGTGGCTTGCTGTTCCATGTTTTTCCATGCTTGTTATTCGGGAGGGAACATAGGCTCTCCCAGAATACCTTGTCTAATATCTTCGATGTCAACCGCTGTTGAGTCTCTCTTGACCTACGCCAGCTTACCCTGCTTCAGTAACATGTTACTCTTGCATATAGCCCTTTACTTAACCTTTACTTTACTTTAATTCTTTTTAAACTTCGATATCTACGGGATCGGCCCACGCTTTTCGTTGAGTAGAGCCACACTTCTGGTTCCGGTTATAGATGCGCGCAGTTTGAACGAGTGCATCTGGGTTTCATTTCGGCATTTTATTCCCTGATTACGCATTAAGGTGCTCCGTATACATAGCTATACCCTAACTTGGTGCTTCTTTTTCCTCCCAAGCTTCCTGTTGACGCCTTTCTCGTGGTCTTACGTGCACTGGAAGTCCTCAAATCGCTGAGACGAAAGTGGTTAGATGCCCTGCCACTAGTGCCCCCCCCCCCCCCTCCCCTTCTCCATAGATCTGAAGTCTCCAAAAAAGACCTTGCCTTCAAAGACACACTTTTTGTTCGAGCGTATTATATATATATATATATAGGCACGCGCGCAGATGTTTCCTGTGGCCGCTGGCTGGCTGCTGCTGTTGTGCGCGCGAAACCGTCCTGTGGATGACCAGAGAAACATACCAGCGCCTAAACCGCATATACGGTGCGTAACGGTGCAGCTTTATTGGGGTGAAGAGATGGGGAAACGACGGTGATCAGGGCGTCTCTCCGACCACGCTTCGTATCCAGTCAGTGCGCGTCGACACCCTGGCGAACACGCCCGGCTGCTTGGGGGCGGCACACTTGACTCCCCAGGACGTGATGCCGGCGAGCACGTAGCGGCCGTCCGCGCGAGGACACTGCAGCGGTCCCCCGGAGTCACCCTGCGTAGGAAATATTTGCTCTTGTGTTCGTTTTCACTTCGTAAGTCAAGGCGCTTTAGTGGTTATAATCAAATGAGTAGCTTGTCGGGACCTGAACACAGAGGCGTCGAGTTCCGACCACTTAGAAATCGAACTGCTCTTTTATCATCATCATGGTCATCATCATCATCATCATTATTATTAAGGAAGAAGTGTCGAGCTACAAGGGGTACATACATCGATCCGATCGGTGGGTTGCCTGGAGGACCGTCGCGCAGCTGAGGAGTCGGTTCTGGCGTTTGCCAATTAATCCGAGCTGTTACTCCGGTTGTAGATTCTGCTTCTCGCAGCGCGCCTTCCACTCGCGACACACTTATTTCCTTTTTCAGTCCTCGTTTAGGCCAAAGGGCCATCCCATCGAAAACTCAATATTTATTCTATCATCACTCAATTAAGAGCATGAGACCGCGCTGTCCTGTTGCTGCTCGCAATAGGCCTTTTACAGCGAGCAGTCTGCTCCCCGGGCACCAGAGGCCGCCACAGACGCGTCGCCATTGAACGCCTTTTGAATTGGGAGCATTAGCCGCCGCCGACCGCTCCAGTTACGTTCCGCCGAGAGACCGGGAATCGCTTAATCCTATTTATTTAAGATGTGGAAGAGCAGAGGGAAGACTTGCACGCTCTGTCCTGAACTGCAAGAACTGCGACAGAGAGTTGAATGTATGGGATGAGACTGTGCGCGTTTCATACACTTCAGCTGCACAAGGTGTGCCCGTGTTTACGACCGTTCGACATGAACGCCTTTACCCAAGGCGAGCACACCCAGCTCTATTGCCAGTGCTGGATAGCCAATTGCCCGCAATGACAGGCAACCGATTCTCGGGAAATGCAATGACCTCCAGACTATTGTTGCTGCAGGCACGGCCGCCTGCAGCAACACTGCCATCGTTGGCTCAAAATTCTATAACGAAATGTTGGACTTCGATGAGTATGCGAGTCAGCGCGCTACGTCCTTCTCACGCAGGCGCGACTGACACACGCTAGCAACTTTGCTTTCCATAGCAGCGAACTCAAACGTGAAATAATTAAGCGGACTCCGCGAGTTGTCTTTATTCGCTCCTGAATCAAACAGCAGGCGAGCGATCGCTCGGTCACTTGCGACAATTTTTGGCCACGCGTACACGAATAAATTTTAATCTGCATCATAAGTAATCAGAACAAAGTAAAGCAAGTTCTTAATCTATAAGTCTTATTGAAAGAACAAGGGCAGCGCCTGTGTGTCCGTGTCTCCCTTCTTGTGGTCGTCTGTTTGCGCTGTTACCCAAAGTTTCATACCAAGTAATTTGTTCCGCGCTGGCGACAAGAATGAGGCGGTCGGAAGCAACTACCGTGGTCGGAGCAAGTCGCAAGCAGGCATTTCCCGCGCGCGCCCACGCGCCTATTTCTGAAAGACGTTGTTGCATATACAGTTTACGACGACAACGGGCGCACGCCCCCTTACAAATCTACCGCTGTAAAGACTATAAAGAATTCGGACACCTATAGCACTTATTAAAGCGAAGCTTTCTATGTCTCACTGATTCGTCCGTGAGCGCCAAAAATGCACTGCAGGAAAGCCAACTTACAGAATGGAGCCATCTGTGCAGGGGTTTAACCAGAATTTCGACTTTGGGGGGTGTTACCAGAACGTGGAGGGGGGGGGGGGGGCGGTGAGAGGTTCAAGGGGCTAGCGCTCTTTTTACCACGTTGTTTTATTTAATTCAATCTTCAGCTTTTTTTGAACAAATAGTGACGAAAAAGCTGCTAATTAGCAGAAGTACACTAATTAACCTTTGTCCGTCCTTGTTGGTGCATGTAGAGCTGACGTTGTTGCGCAAACAATACTACAACGAAGGTGGAGACAGGCAGGCACGCGCGGGCTCTGCATAGAAGGCCTAAATGTGTGCCTAGTTTTTCGGGATTATAAATTCAGTACTATATTTAAACACCCATGACATTCTGTCACCACGTTTGAAAATTGCAAGAACATAAGGTGTGACAGCATTTAGAGTTTTCGTTTGATTGCACGAAGTTTATTCTTTTTTTTTCTATGCAGAACAAAGTAAAGCAAGTTCTTAATCTATAAGTCTTATTGAAAGAACAAAGTGCATGCGTTTTCAAAACTAAGTACAATATCACTTTGCACGAGAAAAGCAAATACCAAGCACAATAGGCACGGAGAAGCCATATACCTTAAACAATACAGTTAAAATATAAGAACTAAGAAAAAAAAAAAAAAAGGACGGCAGATCCCACGCCCCGTAGGAATCGATGTTATGCGAAGCAGTGTGCGTGGAGCCTACCAAGTTAACGAAACGACCATGAGACGTAGGCGGCTGTTCCATGACCTACATGACACACATGCCACGATATTCATGTCATGACCTATCATTTATGTCTGTCATACACTCTTGTCATACTATGCCAATTTGGATACATACCAAGTTAACGAAACGACCATGAGAACACCAAGACGTAGGCGGATAGATAGATAGATAGATAGATAGATAGATAGATAGATAGATAGATAGATAGATAGATAGATAGATAGATACTCTAAAAGTGGTCTATGTTCGCCAAGAAATGATTCGCATTTAAAAAGTATATATGCGCATGATGTCCGCTGCAATCCGGTACATATGCAATATCCGAAGAAACTACTAAGCCAACCGTGGCTGCCACATTCACAAAATAATAATAAAAAAGCTGGGACTACACAAACTATATACACAATTGCACCGTGTCACCCCGCACGTATCTACAATACCGGACGTGGTTTCTTGGTTCACATCATATAGGTTTGATTTGGTGCATATATGTATAGCACAACCCACTACGGGGGATTGGCCATGAATCGGGCGGCAGTCGGTAGAACAGGGAAGAATAATTAAATAGGATTTTCTTATTTAAGAATGAGATATGAAATGAATTCTAATCGTTAATATCAATTTTCACGGCATACTAATTATCTTAAAATTTGAAGTTAATATTTTTGTTTTCATGTAGGCTTTCTCCACAAACTGCACATATTCATCCTTTTCTTCGTCTGTTGCGTTCCTAATATTGGGGATACTTGGAGCTTCGATAAAAATTTTCATCAGCGCGTCGACATGGGCCAGCGTCATGTGACATCTATCTGATGTTAAGAGCCTGTTCATGGTGGAAAAGCTTCTTTCAACGGCAGCAATTCCTACGGGAAAAAGCAGTATCTTAATTGCAGCTGATGACAAAGCAGCGAACATTCATTTTCTCTCGACCTCGCACGCAAGCATTAGCAGTGCTTTCTGTGAAGCCAGCTCTCCAGAATAGTGTCTGTAAATTCTACTCATTCACTGCAGTCTAGTCGTTCGGAGCTTAACGATAACGAGAGCAATGTGCCACTTTGTAAATTTTGCGACTAAGCACAGGGGTAGTGCTCGTAGTGTATACGTATTGTGCACACGAGTTCGTTGACTTAAATATGGAAAAACAGAAACACCAAACCTGAATCTCGCATATCTCATTCACGCGAAAGCGTTTACCGCGACCTCAAGGATTCTCCGATCCCTGCAGGTTGCAGTGTAGCGCTGTCGTCTGCGCGCTGAACATCAAAATTGGGCCTCAAAATTAAGGCCACGTAGCGTCCACCTCCGCAAAGAGTAAATATTTCTTAAAGCGATTAGTGTGGTGCATGGGTTCAGTGTAATTTTTTTTTCAGGATGAGTGCCTGTCTGAAACAGGAGAGAGAGAGAGGGGGGGGGGGGGTGTTAAGGGTGTGTGTATAAATCCCGGTATCTGTGCATCTGGGCACACAATCGTAGAACTACACAGTTTACATTCGCAGTTGTACCGATAAGAACAATGGGAACTGCAACGCCACGCTACCCAGACGAACTATACAGGTTTTTTTTTTAGCTGCACCAAATTTTTAAAATTAGAAAAATATGTATCTTGGTCACGTTATCTTTACCATTCGAGTGCACCGATTGGTGGCCTCTAGATACAGAGCAATTTCCGCACTTACGTGCATAATTAGCGAACTTACGCTAATTAACTTTTTAATTATCAACAATAGGTGACTACAGCAAATGAGTACTTTGGGGCCCGTCCTCGACACTACCTATCCCAACTATCAAATTTTGAATAGCGGAGTTCACGTGGGAGCTACGCGACCAATTATTTCCCCTTGGCAGGCTCCTTGAAACCGAAACTGGCCGCAAAAAGAGCGTCTGTGTCATCGGTGTCGCCGCCCCCCTGCCTTTCGTCACGTCTCCGAGGTAAGCGCCGGTCCGGCCCGCGAGCAGCTTGCGACGCTACAGACTGATATGACGCCGTGCCTGTAGTGTCTGAAAGACCAAGGAGCGGGGTTGGCGCTACAGCGCAACGTGGCGCCCGACGGAATGACGAAGTAAATTTTGCGGCAAGCCGGCATTGAAGTGTTTAGGCCAAAGCGTTGGGCCGGACCGGCGGTGACTTCGGAGACGTGACGAAAGGCTGGGGGGCGGCGACCTCGACGACACAGACGCTTTTTTGCGGCCAGTTTCAGTTCCAAGCAGCCTACCAAGGGAAAATAATTGTTCGCGTAGCTCCCACATGAACTCCGCTATTGAAAATTTGATTGTTGGGCTAGGTAGTGCCGAGGACGGGCCCCAAAGTACTCATTTGCTGTAGTCCCTATTGTTGATAATTAAGAAGTTAATTAGCGCAACCTCGCTAATTATGCACATAAGTGCGGAAATTGATCTGTATCTAGAGGCCGCCAATCGGTGCACTCGAATGGTAAAGATAACGGGACCAAGATATATATTTTTCTAACTTAAAAAATTTGGTGCAGCTAAAAAAAAAAAACACCTTGTATATGTCTGCATTGCATTACGCGCGTCACGCAATGCATTCCCGGCCGTCACCATGGGTAGGCCGCGGGTGCAGCGCACGACAGAAGAGGCTGTCGTACGCGAACGTAAGCGCGAGCGCGATCGTGCCCATAAGGCCGATCCCGTGTATCGGCAACGTTATGCAGTCCATGAAAGTGTGAATGTGTGCGTGTAATCAACGTCTACATGTTCTAAAATAAAGGCTATGCGACTTAACGAAATGTGTCTTCATTCAACTTCAACGTTAAAAAAAAAATACAATCCTAAACAAGCAATCAAATCACATATGTATCGCATCGGGTCGCTCAGCATTTCTTGGTGGGTTCGTTGCGTAGTCGTTGGCTTTGGAGTTTGATTCAGTTTGCATGGGCGAAAGCTTCGCGTTCAACGATCTTTCTTTAAGAAAGGGGCTTTGATTTTATGCATGAGTTGTGAATGCGAAAGCATAAATGCCTAATAGAACAGCGCTTAGCGGCCCTTCAAGTTTTGAGCTGCGAGTGTCCGAGCCAGCAAGCTGCAGCAGCATGCGGTGTCAACTGCCTCTCGCCACCGACGCGGCGATGCCCTCTCCCCTCACACAACACCTGGCGCCCAGCGATGCAGTAGGTGTCCCCTTTCACCCGCTCTGCTCCGTTGAGGCGCAGCTCGTGACGTGGCGTCGCAGCCAATGACAATGCGAACTTAGGTGCCATTTCGTTGCTACAGACGACAGGCGCCAGCGTTTTCGCTCAGTGGGCCATTTGACGCCTTCGCATCAATATAAAGGGTAAAACCAAACATCACGCTGCTACATTCGTCGCCTTCAGCAGGCAAAATGCACATTTATCAAGATGGCACTGCAGACAGAAATGTATACGCTGTTTCGGCAGCTTTGGCCAAAGCCTTGTGTCGTCTAACCACTCACTGCTCATCGTGCTGAGCGAAATAGTTGGTGTCTGAGTGATGCCTACGGCCTGCCGTGGCCATTGTAAATAAGCGAGCAAACAGCGTTCAGAAGAAGCCTAATGGCGGGCGCTTTCAGATGAGCAAATATATGGCGGCACCTATGGGTGCGGTTCTCATCCAGGTTCTCATGCTATTCACCTGAGCGACTGTCATGAGCTGTAGCGTTGTAACTCCTTATCGAGAGGTGATCATCCACCTACACAGCCTTATTAGAACTATATCTCCATACAGAACATGTTCTTAGGGGTGGGCAGCACTACCCGGACGAACCAACTCGCCCAGCATGCTGCGTTAACTTCATACAGAGCAGCGTGGTGGAGAACACTGCGCAATCTACGTAGCACGCCCGCCAAGCCTTTGATTATACGCTGCCTCTGAGATTTAAGCAATTGTGAGTACACATATTGTGCGGGCTGGTATCAGCTAGCCCATGCCTTTACACTTCTTCCGGAACAGGCGCTTCTCATAACGCGTCGACGCCTTGAACTGCACAGCATGCCGAGTGATGTTTGCAATATTAACGTAATAAAAGAAAGTTCTTATAGCAGGATGCACCAAGCGAGCGTGACATCTTTATTAGCATATTATTAGCTCTCTGTTCGAGTGTACTCAATGACCAGGTTTGACAATATAGCGCAAACTTAAGAACAAAGCGTTTATGTCGTTCGCTTCTGTGCTCTAGTGTGCTTAGGAGGCAGACAAAGCTTTGCTTTGAACAGAGCAAGACTCGATGCTTTATTAAAAGGCGTGGTAGATACAAGAACGGCTGTGAAAGTCAGGTGCGAGCGTGGGGAGGAACAAGTAGGTGGTGCGTTGCCGTCCGGTGATTGGAAATCTACGCTCGTGGGAAACTTACTTTTGAATCGCAGTTTGAACGGACGCAACCACCACCAGGTGTTCCACATCCGAGATGCCCAAATCTTATACGCGTGTCACCTGTCTCGAGAGCAGGTAGTACGCCAGAATGAGAGGCGAGAGTCAGATGACGAAGCTCGAATGACGGCGATGCAGCGACCGTGACGGCATCGCGAACACGATATACCCAGCGGCTCAAGTCGGTAGGCAACGCCAGCACCGCGGCGTAGAAGGCTAGTTAGATCGATCATCATCATGATCATCATCATCATCAGCCTATATTTATGTCCACTGCAGGACGAAGGCCTCTCCCTGTTATCTCTAATTACCCCTGTCTTGCGCTAGCTGATTCCAACTTGCGCCTGCAAATTTCCTAACTTCATCACCCCACCTGGTGTTCTGCCATCCTCGACTGCGCTTCCCTTCTCTTGGAATCCATTCTGTAACTCTAATGGTCCACCGGTTATCCATCCCACGCATTACGTGGCCTGCCCAGCTCCATTTTTTCTGTTTAACGTCAACTAGTATATCGGCTATCCCCGTTTGTTCTCTGATCCACACCGCTCTCTTCCTGTCTCTTAACGTTAGTCCTAAGATTTTTCGTTCCATCGCTCTTTGTGCGGTCCTTAACTTGTTCTCGAGCTTCTTTGTTAACCTCCAAGTTTCTGCCCCATATGTTAGCACCGGTGGATCCAATGTAATGATTGTACACAGATAGGTATACACACTCAAAGCGTCTGAAGTGCGCGCAAAGAAGGCTTCGCATTAAAAAGATATTCGCCCTTCCATATATGATGCAGTAAATAGGAATATGGCAAAGGAGTAGTGGCTCGGCTAAGCAGGAAAGCTGAGATTCCGCTCATAGAGATACCTGGCACACGGAGCGGCCTCCCTCCTCAGGTCCAGCGCAGATCATGGTCTCCTCCTTGACTTCGTTGTAGGCCTCGTAAAACTCACGACAAGTAGAATGCTTCAACACGGGCACGTCGGCTTTCTGCAGCTTGGCCGGGATCCTGCCTCCTTCGGACCCTGCGAGCACCATATAACGAGGGAGGTGTTTCTTGTTTCTCTAATTAGCTAAATGCAGCTGCTTGGGTGTCTGTTGTGAAACTATTGAATACGAGGAGTCGAGGATGCCTTTTCACCATTATTGTTGACGATGAAGCGACTTGGGCGTGGAGTCATATCGATAAACAGGGTGTTTCGGCTATATTGTATACCAGGCTTAAAGGGACACTATGAGCAAATACTAAGTCGACGTGGACTGTTTAAATACCATTCCAGAAACCTCGCAACGCCCGTTTCGTGCCGAGAAAAGGCTTAGTTTACGAGAATATTGCATCACAAGGGTCCGAATAGCTTTATCGCAATTCAATTCTCCTGCCACCCAACCGGGGAATAGTCACGTTGCATACGCCATCACTGCCCTTTGCTGCCATCGATGAGTAAAACTAGCCACCATAGTAAAACGGTGCCCGACAAACTTACGGTAAGGTTTTTTGCACAAAACGCAAATGCGTGGCCCTGGAGAAACCGAGCCAAGACAGAGCGGTGGACTCGCCGCTGTAGCTGTTGTTGGTCAAGCGGCGTGGACCGTTCTGGCATCTTGCGACATTACATGGAAGTGGAATTATCTGCTAGTTGCAGTTTGTGCGAGTTTTGCGTGACAGAAAGACCAGCACAGTACTTCGCGATAACGAAATTACTGAAACGCGAAAGCGCGGGCAGCCCAGAGTCGAGCGAAAACAAAACCTTTCGACCACCCGCGTATAGTTGTCAAGGGTAATGTCGATGATCTCTTTTTTCTAAAAGTAAAATAGAACTGGACAAGTAGCCGTTGCTTTCGTATTATATTACATAAAATGATGATTTTATAACGAGTTGTTGAGTACTAGTGACCACCAAAATCAGGTAAATTGAGCAAATTATTTGACGCCAGTTATTTAGGTTTATGGCCGTTTTGAAACGCAAATGATCCGTAACTAGACTTTTACGACCTCTCCCTTCAATTTTCCAATATAAACATGTGCACTAAAGTTTGTAACTAAGAAGAAAATTAATGCAATTATTGAATGGATTGGTTTGCTTTTCTTTGCAAATGATGTCCGCCTGGGCAGATAATTTATCTGTAGTGACGTGATTCGAGTAGTCTTTCAAGGCTCAAAAAAGAAAGCATTAAAAAAAAAACTGTATAACGAAGTTACCATTTCAGTTGAGAGGCCTTCTTGCTTGATCAATCCATTTTAACGTCACAAAAGCAACACTACTGGATGCCGTTTATACAGTGCAGGGGCTCCGAATTAATTTTGATCACCTGATGGTTATTTCCCATGCACCAAAAGCACAATACACAAGCATTCTTGCATCGGAATGCGGCCGCGGGAATCGAACCAGCGACGTCGTTCGCTGGTTCGACGCCATCCCTCGCGCCACCTCAGCATGCCCATTTCACTTGTCCTGCTTGCCTCCAGTGCAATCTAGATTCTGAACCTCATCTAGCAAAATTTAACAACAGGGAAAACATCTTTAAAAATATCTGTCTAACGTCGTCAGCCAAGCTGCTGACGACGTTAGACAAGCACCACCACAGCCACCACCAGTAGACGTTCGTAATGCGTGCACGCACGTGTGTGGAAGTGCAGCATGTATATACTCATTCTTCTAGGCCCTCCGCCAAGCGCAAGTGCGTTATTGAACTGATTGAATTTCTGCAAAAGTATATTGCGTCAGAAAATTTGTAAAGTACGACTTACGCACGGGCTGCAGACATGGTAGCTTCGGAATTGTGATTCGGATATACGAGAAAACATAATTATGTTAGGCGGGAACTCAAAGACAAAGCCCTTTTCCAGCTGATGTTTGAGGTCTATCTGAGTTGCCGCGCCCGCTACGTGGCGGTGCTGTTTTTGGGTGAGCCCACAGAACGAGCCTACGAGAAATCCCGATTGACTAGAGGCTAAAAGCTTCGCTGTAAAAGCGTGCACATTAGGTCTCAACTAATGAGCGTAGCGTAGTTCTCTCCATAGATGGCCCATTGGATGCAATGCACGTATACACGAATGTACTGACTGTCCTTGGTGAGCCCCCATCCGCTGATGGTGCAGTTCTGTCCCTCGAAGCTCTGGCCTTGCTCGGGCAGGCAGACCGGCATCAGGTGCCTGTGCTTCCCTTCGAAGTCCAGGGGTGTCCTCAGCTCCAGAAGAGCGTAGTCATTGTCCAGGCTATTGCTGTCCCACTGCGGGTGCTTGGTGATCTGTGCGAATATTGATCGGTGCTTCACAGTCACATATTATACAATCTCTCTCTATATATACTGTTGGCACACAGTTTCTTTTTTTATAAACGACAACAATTGTCATTGGCCAAATGATAGCCGCAATGCATGCCATATGTGAAGTGGAGTTTTATTGTAGATACGGAAATACAAGTACATGTGGGCAATTTCCGCGCGGACCCTCCAACAAAATTGCTAGAGAGTTCCCAAACTGACAGTGCGCGCCTTTTAAGATGGCAAGTGGGACAAACATATTGGAACGTCAACCAAAATACAAATTTAGCAGCGGAAATTTGAGGGAAAGGGGTACACAGCTATTAATAACCTAAAAACAAAAATGTGGATGCGCATAACACATAAAGACGCAAGCAAATATTCGACGGCATTGAGCAATTATAACCGAAATAATAAATGAATTGAAATGAATGTGGCTGCTGCTTAAAAGGCGACTTTACATTCCACGACAGCAGCTATGTCCACTAGAGTCGTTATTTTTGTTTTTCGCCAGCATCTGAAATAATACGTCAAGTTACTAGACATGCTAGTACTTCGCGGCCGGATTGAGCTGGATACAGTTCATAACAAAAACTTCAGCGTACTAGAAGTTACAGTTTGACTGATATTGTGAACTAACATTAGGAATAACTCGGAAGCATTATTTTTTATAACTTGCTTGGGCAGTAACTAGCGTATGTAATGCGGTCCTGTACAAAAGGTCGGGGGCCAGAGACCGCATTTTCGTAACTTTTGACTGGTTGCCCGGATAATCTCGTTTTGTTCTCGCATAGCTGCCCCGGATAACGGCTCTGGCTCTTGGCTCAAGGCCACTTGAAGGTTGTCGACAACGGGAGCTAAAAAGTATTTCATGCCTAATAAACCATGCATGAACGCCTTTCTGCCGTACTCTCTACACGGTGCCGGCGCTTGAATCCTGGCGATGTTTGCGTTGTAAGCATGGCTAGATTGTGTGAACTATGTTCAGTGTTATAGTTGTCATTTAAGGGAGCGGAAAGTGCACCGAACACGCTTCAGGCGCGGCCACCACGCTCAAAGAACCTGCAACGGGAATTGGCCGAATGACACGCCCTTTCCAAGCTAACACCCGTGCGAGCACCTTGTGAGTTGTTGTTCAAGGCGCACCGCAGCCGAACTTAAAGCAAAGGAATGCGTAAGTGCGCTTGGCACAGGTTCTTGCAGACCTTCAATGACGTGTCACGGCCGTGCATTTTAAGGGTGTACAGACAGTAATTTTGGGGACCGACTCGAATACAAACCGAGTAGTGGTAGAAGGGAATCGAATATCCAACGATTTTCGAATTATTGACAGGCTTTTACATTACTTATTATAAAACGATGTTCGCATCTACATTATTCGCAACGTATACCAAGTTTCTGTCATTCCTTCACATTATGAAACACGGTTTGCTAAATGCATAAAGAGAGCATTAGGATATAAGCGTTTGAGTCGCGTACCATAAGAACTCTTCTGAGCATATGTGTGCATCGCTTATCAGAATAAGGTTTAAACATACAGACATCATCTGGGGCCAGTTAACATCTGAGCCCGCAATCGGAAATTGGCGTAGTCTGCGGAAATGGCCAGAGCGAGAAACTGACTATTTTGTCAAATCGGTATGGTTGCGGCTGATGTGGTATGGTATGGTAAAACTTTATTATTGTCCGTCGGAACGTGCGTCAGCACGTGGCGGGCCGCTCCCACGTCGGCACAGAAAGGCCGAGCCTCTCTGCTGCGTGCTACAAAGAAATAGCGGTGCAGCAAAACGTATTCTGATTTCATTCGAAGAGAGCATACGGCTCCGCAGCGTCCATAAATAGTACCCAACAATAACAATTGCTGGATGTCATGTGTGACGGAAGTTTGAGCGCGATTTTTGCATAGCGGTTCAGCCAGAGAAGCCTATAGCGATATATAGCTGGCTCCTTGACTCGACGAAGCGTGCATATATATATACAGGGTGTACCAGCTATCACGCAGCAAGGTTTAAAAAAAGATGAACGGCGTTACGCGAAGCAAACCTAGTGCGTATTATTTCCAGTGCAGTGGAGTAGCCGCCAGTAATTTTTTCGTTACTGAGATTTAACTAGCTGATTGTAATTAATTATCTAACTCGAGAAGTACTGTCCTAATTGTCAGTGTCAAGGATAAAATTGTAGAGCAACATGAAAAACTCCCGATACAGCTGTCTGTTGCTCAATACGTGCTACACAAAAGTGTTTTTCCTAGTGTGAAATGAGCCCGCGCGCATACACGCCTCGAGGCACTTTGCGTGTATTCGCGGGCTTCTTTCACGCTCTGCAGCGATTTTTGTTTCGTGTATATATATAAACGAAACAAAAATCGAGCCTCTCGGTTTACCTTCCTCTCTCATGCATTCATGGCGAGAGTCTCGAATCTGGCCCCCTTGAAGTCATTTGGTAGCATACGAGGGTTTTTTAGCCACGTGTCTGCTCTGCTAAGTTCACGTGTTACGTGACGTCATCGGGAAAACAATGATGTTCCGAATCCACCCACCATAGTTCTGAGTGGCGCTGGCTAACACCCCCGGATTAGAGAAAAAAGGGCCGAAGAGGAGAGAAAGAGAGACAAGCACAAAGTTACCACTGTTGCGTGCACACCGGTAGCAGGCGGCGCTCCTAACACGGAAGTTGTGGGTTCGAACCTTTGAGAGCTACAAATGTGGTAGCTATAGCTACTGCGAAATAAACTCTCGATTACACGATATTCACGCGCGTAACCGTACTTTAAGCCAGCTCGACTGCAGCTGCCGCTGTGGTAGCGCCATACCTTCCTCACGTAGACGACGTCGTCGGTGTCGTCCTTCTTGGTGATGTCTTGCTCCCCCACCGTAACGGCGAAGTCTGACGGGAACGTGAGCAACCTGAAGAAAACGCGGTCGTTTGACGGGAATTGAAAATAAGAAGAACGTAAACTTTATTTTCAAATCAATCAGATTCGAATCCGGCGTCTCTTTAGTGGGTTTGGGCACCCGCCGCGGACGCGGTTCCGAGACCTTGTCTCGTAGCGGCTTGACGGGAATTGAAGACTGTTTCTTTTTTCAATCAATCAATCAACCAACCAATCAATCAATCAATCAATCAATCAATCAATCAATCAATTTAATTTCCACAAATGCATTCACAACGCATAGATCAAGGTGATACATATTCACGAGGAGTCCCAAAAGTAAAAACTGTATGTGGGGAAGGGGGGGGGGGGATGAGATCCTATCGGAGTTAGATAAAGCAAATTTTCACCAAGCACAGTTCTGAACTGATGTTGCAAAACAGTACAAGTGGTTAAAACGTACGTACATAGGCAACAACATCCACATGTAACACGTATTTCAAGAAGCTGATAATTTCACTTATTAGAGCGATGAAAGCGAGTACGTTTTAAAAGACTTTATAAAGCTGCTTAATGGTAACATATTTAAATGGGTCTATATAGGTTGTTCCAGATGGAGATGTCACTAAAACAGGCGGTTTGTATTCCGTAATTCGCAGTGACTTTCGGCAGGTGAAGGTTATTTGAGAAAGCAAATTTTGTTGTATTTTTATTAGTTAATCGATGAACTGGAAAAGCATGAACGGAAACTTGAAGGTGAATGACTTTAAACAGCAGGACCATCAAACTAAATGTATGTATGCAAACGGCAGGTAGTAAACCCAGTTGGAGGAAGCGGGGCTTAGCTTATGAAAGTGTTGATGTAAATGTTATAATTCGATCTTTGGGCTTGTTATCGAATACTTACTAAGCGAGAAATATGGGCATAGTAAGTACTTGCCCAAGCAGCGCTACAAGAAAGATTGTGTGTATGAATGAATGCGTGGTAAAGTGGGAGAAGTGTAGTAGTGCTGAAAACTAAACGAGTTCTACTTAGGGCTCTTATGCTGAAACCAACTTTTCTAATAATGTTAAACGCTTGCCAATTCTGGCGCTGAAGAGTTTACATTTAGGATGAAATCGTAGAAAAAGGCGTGCTCACGAGAAGATGGGATCGAAACAATAAGACGAATAAATAGGCGTAAGCAAGGATCGATTGATATTAACAAATTGGGATGGTGGGCGTCACACCTATGGCAGAACAACCGATCAACAAATGAGGCAAGTTGGTTCATGGTAATTTTAAGAACGTGCTCATTTAGAAGCACAACACAAACGACCGAGCTAGACACGCAGGTGTACAGACAAAGCGCGACTATAGCAACTGTTTATTTTTCCATACCTTGTCATAGTTATACCAGATGTTTCAGCAAAGACTCCCATTTTTTTTTTAAATTGCCTGTGGCAGATAGCTTAATACTAGTCCATGAGTTGGTCTACTCGAAGAGGCGGACATTACTTGCACCAAAAATTGAAATGCGTAGTCAACAAATTAACAAAAGTTACCTATTTAAGTTTTTAACTAATTACCTTATGGCACATATTGCAACTTGCAAGTTCGCAAGGCGGATCCACTTGGAACGAATTCTCAGGATGACGTTTAGAGTATTGGTGGAAAAAAAAGTAGGGAAGAGATTGAACCATAGACGTTACAGACATAGGTAACTGCACAATACAGAGATAGAGTGAATGCACATATTACTTCCGGTTCTTTCTTTCTTTCCCTCTTTCCTTCTCTCTTTTTTTTCTAACACCGTTTTCCCAAACCCACGTGCAGGGTAGCAGACCACTGACTTGGTTCGGTTTAACCTTCTTGCCTCTCATCTCCCTCATTCTCTCTAGCTATAGAGGTTTTAATGAAAAGAGAAAAGATCAAGGAGAGAGAGGCCAAATCCTAGGCTGCGATAAATGTACGTTACACCATGATTAGCTTAAGCAGGTTAGGTTCATTTTATTGCGATAGCAATTATATGGACACTCAAAAGCAGATTTCTGCCGTCGGCGTCACCGTCGCCGTCGCCGTGAGGTTCCGCATGACGTCAATGGAGATGAAATCGTCGCCGCGCGCCGCCGAACGCTGTATGTGCGAGTGAAAGGGCGCGAGGGGCGCGCGCTTTCACGCGGAGTGAACGCACGGCGGAGAACAAACGCGCGTTCTGCGCCGTGCTCGCTTAAGGGCTGCAGAAGTAGGCGTCTCTTTCCTCCTTTACGATCACCATATATGTAGAGCAAACGCGCCTAATTCTGACGCCCGAGAGGCCGTGGGGGAGGGGCGGGAGGGGAGGAAAGGGAGGCGACGTTTAGCTGCGGCACCAAGTGCCTATTTATATCAGAGGCTCCGGCAACAGTCACCAACGCCGCACGCATATTGAGCGAACGCGGGCAAAACGCCGACGGCGTCGACAACAGTTCTGCGTGTTGCCGGTGCTGCTTAATGTCCAAGTTTATACAGCTGATAAAGCTAATATCATTTACTCCGTATAGCTTTCTACAAATTTGCTATCGCAATTGATGCTTCGCCTTTCAGGTGAAACTGCGACAACTTTTTGGTTAAGTGACTTGTTTTTAAGGATATGTCAATAAAGCGATTGTTATTATTTTTATCATCATCATCATCATCATCATCATCATCATCATCATCATCACAGCGGCACATTCGCCAGAACATCGCGCGCGGAACAGTTGCAGGCGTGGGTGCCGCTGACCGGTTCCCTGCCGTGCCTCCGTGCGCTATCTCGCCCCACAGTATTGTTTTGCGTGTGCATTCATCCCCCTCCAGAGGAGGAGGGTGGCTACACGACCAACTGGACAGGTTATTCTCTTGATGCCGTTCGCCCGGCTAGCTCAGTCGGTAGAGCATGAGACTCTTAATCTCAGGGTCGTGGGTTCGAGCCCCACGTTGGGCGTTAGTTTTTTTTTTTTTTTCGTCTATAATTTTTTTTCTGGTACGTCACGTATACACTGATTCTTAGAGAGAGAGAGAGAGAGAGAGAGAGAGAGAGAGAGAGAATTCTTCACTTCTTGTATAGTAACCCTAAAATGCAGTTCGCAGCGCCTGTCTTCTAAATCTGTGTGTGCGTTCATTCTTTCATATTTCTCCTTCTTTCTCTTTTTGGTTACATTACGAAAAGAAACTTCTATAATCGAAGCATTTAAATAACAAGTCCGTCCCTGTAACAAAAAAAAAAAAAGAAAAAAACCATTACGCTCACCGGTGGAGGCGGCTTGGTAAACGAGAAAAGACGCAAAAGTTAAATACGTGTTGCGACTCCACCTTGAAGTTGATGCACCATCACGCCGTGACGTCATGGATTTTGAAGGCGCCGGCTTGGGCCTATTTATACCTAATTTTTCTTTTATCGATAAAACGAGTGGGGGGCGCCACTCTATATGAATGGTAGAAACGCTGGAAAAGGGGTTTGTGTTTGAGTTTCTGTGTAACAGAATTATGTTTTCTCGTATATTCAAATTACAATCCAACGCTATCATGTCTGTAGGTTGTAGTTGAATCGTACTTTACGATTTTTTTGACACATTTTACTTTGAGAAATTCAATTAGTTCACAAACAACTCTGCGCCAAGCGGAGGACCTGCGTGATTGTGGTTCGGAATGATTTTTCGCGAAACGAAGGTCGGCGCCGACACCGGATTTTTTGTGACACGGGGTCCGCAGTCCCACTCCAGTGGCACGAGCCCCCCGTTTTCAGTACTTTTGGAGCAACTCTGGCGGCTCTTCTACTTAGGATATAAAGTTGTCACATCATAAAAAAGCTTAATTCTTGTATATTACAACTATATATAATATAAAGACATTGATTAATGTGATTTAGAAATAATTGTTCAAGAACAAGCAAGTAGTACATGGTTCTTGCGAACTGTGTCCGAGTTGTGACCATATTTAGAAGAAACTACCGCATTTACTGCATTGCGGCTTGCTCTGTAGATTTAGGACAAATTTATCGAATTCCTAGACGCAGCAAAATAATGTTGAATTTTTACTTTTCGGATAACTTGCTTTCGAAGATTGCCAAAATATCGCAACTTCTTTTGTAAACAGCCCGGCAACTACATGCTCAAGGAAGCTAAATTTTGGATGAATTAGAGTTCAAGGAATTTCCATTTAGGACGCAAAATGTCATTCATGTGTCTGTATTAGTTTCAAACTGCAGCTTCGTAGCTTTAGTACCTTCCCGCAAAAATGGGCAAAGGTAGGACCAGAATTCTAAATATTGCTTAATTTCGTTCGCATTATTAGAAAAACTTGTGAGCATTATGTGGCACTGGTCTCGACAGGCTCTTCAACTGGTATGCTTGCGGCATTTCAGACTGCCTTCCTGAGCCAACATACTCGTACATGTGCTTGTTTGTTAAAGAGGAACACTAAATTGGTTTCGTGATACCATTCAACTATTCTTTAGAGCTGCAATTTATTTTTCCTTCGGCAGGATAACATTGTTTATTAGTGGAGAGAATGAAGGCCATTGTTCTCCCTCATAAATTTGTCGTGGCGCTGTCATTAGCGCCAAGTTTTGCACTAAGTTGGGGGTGCTAGGGGTATTCGGGGCATTAATTGCTGTCGCAGTCAGTGAGTTCCGGAGACGAATAAGTCGCTGAAGTGCACATGTTTTACAGCGACGCTGTTTAGGGCTCCGCGCATTTTTGTTCTGCGTGTGCAAAAACTCAGGTACCGCGTGAACACGCTCGTGCCACTGCTCGCGCGTTCGTTGTCGTCTTATTCGACAGCTGGCTCGTCGGCGTCCCTCGGATATGCATTTTGAATAGATTAGTTATCAATAGCCACCACTTTCAAGATCAGTGGACTCCCAGGTAGACAATAAAGGTTTCTCAAAGATTCGCCGCTATGCGACCCGCGTCGGCCACGTCTACGTTCGCACCACCCCCTCTTTGTGGGCGTTCCAAGCGCTTGCATATCTAGTTTCCTTTCCTTCCGCTCTCCCGTGGTGGCGGTGCCGTCGAAATGTCACACGTGTCTAGTTTCCTCCGGCTCCTCGGGGCGGCGGTCCCATCGTCCACGCGAATGTATATATATATATATATATATATATATATATATATATATATATATATATATATATATATATATATATATATATATATATATATATAAAACCAGAAATGCAAGTTGCCGTTCTCCATTTTGAATTTCACTTCTCTTTTGTTGTCGTAATGGTGAGGCCGCGTATAGTCCGGACTCGCGAGGAGCAAAGCGCCCCTACGTACTAAACAGCTTCGGCCTTCGGACGTTAACAGCTTCGCTGGTCATCCACCTTCACAGAGTGGAATCTGGCTCATGATATCTCTTTTACAGCGAAAGCTGTATATGGCTATATAGGCGAAACGAAAAACCGTTCGTCCCATGTTTCTCTAAACGTCTCCATTGGCTGCGTCGTCAGTTACGTCGTTCTCTACGTGCACCCAAGCGCGCGCGCCATTGGCAGCGCCGTTAGTGACGTCATTCTCTGCGTCGTACCTGCTCTGCCCGCAACGCCGGCTCCTCGGCTCGCCGTTGTCGCATGCGTTCGATATCTCGAGCTAGCTCGGCGCCGTGGTTAGCAGCGTCCGCCCGCCATTGGCGCTTGCGTTCCACTTCGCGATTTCAACGCGGACGTTTCGTCGCAGCCGAAGCCAAAGTGCCGCTCGAGAAACTCCCGGCGAACGCGTTCCCGCCATTGCCACGTTGACGCATGCTGCAGCTCTGCCCGCAACGCCTCCTCCTCGGCTAGCCATTGTCGCATGCGTTCGATATCTCGAGTTAGCTCGGAGTCGTGGTTAGCAGCGTCCGCCCGCCATTGGCGCTTGCGTTCCACTTCGCGATTTCAACGCGGACGTTTCGTCGCAGCCGAAGCCAAAGTGCCGCTCGAGAAACTCCCGGTGAACGCGTTCCCGCCATTGCCACGTTGACGCAGCTCTGCCCGCAACACCTCCTCCTCGGCTAGCCGTTGTCGCATGCGTTCGATATCTCGAGTTAGCTCGGAGTCGTGGTTAGCAGCGTCCGCCCGCCATTGGCGCTTGCGTTCCACTTCGCGATTTCAACGCGGACGTTTCGTCGCAGCCGAAGCCAAAGTGCCGCTCGAGAAACTCCCGGCGAACGCGTTCCCGCCATTGCCACGTTGACGCAGCTCTGCCCTCAACGCCTCCTCCTCGGCTAGCCGTTGTCGCATGCGTTCGATATCTCGAGTTAGCTCGGAGTCGTGGTTAGCAGCATCCGCCCGCCATTGGCGCTTGCGTTCCACTAGAAACACAAACATGTAACCAATAATTGAGAAACGCTTCAATACAGCTAAACTCCGGGGGCGCACGTTTCAGCTTCGCTGGTTAACCATCTGTACGGAGTGCTTGGGCGGTGTTCTGTTTTCTTTTTCCTTTTTTTAACAATCGATAAAACTTAACAATCTCTACTGACCCTTTTCGCGGCGATCCCGTGGGCGCTGCCATGTTTGATCACGTGGTGACGCGTCCATTGCTTGCCTCAGCTGCCTCCGTGTTTACAATGCAAGCGCGTGACACCGGTGCGGTGCAGCAAACCTCCGTTTCGACGCATATCGTAGACGGTGACTCTGTGGACGACAGGAAGCTTTGGACACAGCTTTAGAGGACATATAAGTGCTTTCAGAGCTCATTACACCTTGTAGAAATGGCGCGAGCAGCGTGTACGGTGCTTGTACTAAAAGCGGGGCTCGAAATGTATTCCAAGCTGTCCAAGCTTTCCGCTTATAATTATATCAGGATCAGTGTGCTCTTCGTTCTTTATTTGGCAAACGTTTCTGCAGATAGCGGCTTGTCATGTTTCTGACTCAGTAAAGTTCCTCGGTTCCTTGGTGCGGCCACTATCTTGTTTATTTTCAGGCTAATCACTCGCGGTGTGCTCTGCTGCGATAGATTTGTTCTTGCTGCGCACAAAGCTTGGAAAGTAAATGTTCAGTACTTTGTGGTAGCTTGAAGCAAAGAAGTATCATCGCTAGTCTCTCGCTTACTCTGTCGACCGTCACGAAACGGTCAGCTTCAAACATTCATGTCTTTTCGGGTGTAGTCGCCGTCACTCATGCTTCGGTACATTGATTCAAGTGTGCGCCGTTATTGATACGTTGGCCATAGGGTCGGCGTAAGTATGCGTGCGAGTAGAGGTGGATGTGTGTAGATAATGTGCGAGAAACTTACTATGCCGCAGTAGCGCACCCGGGATCTCTGCCAGGAGGGGGTGTGTGAATTTTTGTGGTGGTGGTGGTGGTGGTGGGGGAGGGGGGGGGGAGCAAGCACTTTGCATAATATGCAATTTTCTTGCTTTAGCCAGATGAATCCAACAGCAAATAAAATGCCTAATAATTATAATATTATAATGACACCAAGGCTGATAACGATATTTATTTCTTCAGCGTTTTACTCAAAGTAATAAAGAGTGAATGAATAAATACAAGACAATGATACAGTGTTTTTGTTAATCAGGAAAATTCGACCTCAAGCCACTTCCTGAATTGTAATGACAATGTGAACAAGCACTGAAGGTACACGTTGGACTGGAGGGGCTGGACGCGTGGGGGGGGGGGGGTGTTAACTCGGCCTCAGGGTGTCAGGCTTCAGACAAGAGACTCCACGAATCAACCGACACAAACACTGAGCATCGCAAGTTATAAATACTGATGAAAGGAGGTAATTAAGCACCGATGAATCTGGCTCTCACCCTGTGACGCAGTGCGCGGCGGTGAGCACGTAGCGTTCGTTGATGATGGATCCTCCGCAGGTGTGGCCCCTATCCAGGTTTATCAAGGGTATCATGCGGCGCAGCGATATCTGCCAGGGAAACTCGAGCGGCCCTGCGTTCTCGCCACCCACGATCCTCTGGTGCTGAGAGAAGCGACTGCGGCCCCACCAGTTGGAGCTCGCCGTGCCCGCCGACTCAGACTCCGACCCCGCCGGAGCGCTCGGGCCACGGACGCCACACCCTGCAAGGTGGACGAAAATTCGTGCGAGCGATGTAGCTGGCATCCACCACACTATATATATAGTGCTAAGCGACTCAAAAGACTGCCATGGGCAAACTGGACACGAAGTCTAGTTAACCTCCCTGCGTCTCCTTCCTTACTTCGTTCTCTCTACTCAAAAGGAAACATAAATATCCTCAGAAAGAAAGCTTGGCAATAGAATAAAAATAAGTGGTGATTTAGCGGCAAGTGCGAGAGAAATGCGTTAGTGGCACCTCTTTGAGGTTCCGGATCCATGATTTCAACAGTGTTCACCACATTGCGAGGTGTTGCTCAGGAACTCACTCGAAGCACACCCTGCCTCTTCGAGGAGCCAAGTGCAACTGACCGGGTGTCAAGAGCAGACCACTGGGCTATAGTGGCACTATATATATATATATATATATATATATATATATATATATATACCACCATCAGCTAACCTTATGCCCACTGCAGGACGAAGGCCTCTCCCTGCGACCTCCAGTTAACCCTGTATTGCGCTAGCTGATTCCAACTTGCGCCTGCAAATTTCCTAAGCTTCATCACCCGACCTAGTTTTCTGCCGTCCTCGACTGCGCTTCCTTTCTCTTGGTACCCATTCTGTAACTCTAATGGTCCACCGGTCATCCATCCTACGCATCGCATGGCCTGCGTATACCTGCGGACCCTGCGGACCCCGCGGTCCAAGATTCCAGCGGACCAAGATTCGATCCGTGGAACCACTACATTTGCGGCGTAGTCGCTTCTTCAATTGAACTAATCAGGAGGCTAGCAGTTGGCAGCGTAAGGAAGAAGTGCTCGACGACGACACGGGAAAGTCGAGCAATCTGTAGAAAAATTATCAGGCTTGATGTCCCGAAGTAGCTCATAGGATACGAGAAATGCCACAATGGATGTCTGTGGATTAATCTGCGCCACATGGTTTCTTTTTTTGTTTTTTTAAACATGCACAGAAACCAGCCTTTCTACAAGCAACTGTGCTAGATGAACGTATTTAGGGATTCCACAACGTTGTGAACTTGTATATACGCATCTCCTTCTCATATCATCATCTCATCATCATCATTCATCAGCGCTTTTCCGCCCGTGCCTTTTCCCCAGTGTGGAGTAGCAGGCCAGAGCAAGCTATAGCTCAGGCCAACCTCTCTGAATTTCTGTAAATAATTCCTTCCCTCTCTCTCTATGTACAGAAACCACGGTACAAGATGTTTGTTTGCATCCAGACCCTACCAGAATGAGGCCACCGCAGCTCAGACTCGAACCCACGACCGCTGAGTCACTGCGGCGTGTCTGCACGCAGTATTAGAAAACTCAGTCGAGTTACGCAGAAAAGCACGACATAATTCGTATTACTTAGCGAAGTTAGCTTGCAACGCACTGTTTTGATTCAAGAGTGGGACACGTAACGAGCAAAGACAATATAGAAGGTGGCAAACTAAACATGACCCATTGTTCGACACTACACGTGATCTATTGTTGGCGTTTAGTGGTGAAATATCTATATCTCGCAGTTTCAGATGTAATGATCTTGTTGTGCTCGTTACTTTGCCTATAGACGATGGAGGTGTCACAAAACATTATTTTCTCTGAGTGCAATGCAACATATATACTGTCACCGACTACGGTAGTGTCCGGAAACGGCGTGAAGAATTACTTTCGTACTTTAACCTTGCACGTTTTGTGCCTACACAAAGGCAGGATGCATGTTTTCAGAGGCCGAGTAAAACGTTACCTGGCAAAGCAGTTAACAATTCAATCAGTTGCGCAAAGTGTTGCGCAGTCGTGTTGTGGAGCGTGCCGTTAAAGAAGCTGAGCATAAATAGTTGATATATTTGAGTTCGATAAATTGTTGATTTTTTAAACAGCATATACACAGTGTGATTAAAATGTTTAGATGTGACAACTTTCGTTGGTTAAAGAGTATAGATTTTCTAATAAATTTGCACTGAGTTTCAAAAGCATAAGACGGAAGTTTCCACCTATAGCTCTAAACGTCGGTTTTGCCAGTGGTGGTTCGAACAAGATTTCAACGACACATAAAAATATAGGCACCGGCTCGAGAATTGTCAGCCGCCTCGGATGTTGCGGGTCCGTCCCGAATTGTATTAAAACAGCTTAATTTGACAATTTTACAATGTTCAGCCGCCCGTTCGTTTCAGATTGAGGTCAAGTGTCATAGATCCGCGTTTACATCCTCTCACAACGCGAGTGCGATGCACAAATATCGAATCACGCGTGGTTTGCAAGTGTCAATGAGCGCTCAACTCTTTGAATTTGTTCTCTCTGTCCCTGTCAGCAACGTTCCGGTAGATAGATTATTCTGTATTATGGAAGCGTGATCAAGAGACGACTGTAATCAAGCGTGTATTAGGATTAAACGTTATACTGTGTGTGTTACTCTTTGGAGTGGTTATAACACCACCAAAGAGCGAATTTCGACCATGGAGTTCGCGGTCGACGGTAGGCTGAATAACGACTACAAGTTGGGCAAGTCGGAACGGATTCCTTATCACTGATGAGCAAAATGAACGAGGACACCATCAAAGAAACGACAAGGACAAGAGAGAGAGAGAGAGAGAGAGGTGTGTGTGTGTGTGTGTGTGTGTGTGTGTGTGTGTGTGTGTGTGTGTGTGTGTGTGTGCTAATTAGCACGTGATCTGATTGAGTCAGCCTAACGTACCAATCGTTCACTGACTCGGACCTTGGCCAAGACACCATCCTGGGATACAGTGAACGACTGAACCAAGTGCAGTGCAGTGGACCGAATTTTAAACTGGGAGGACCATACAATCACTCCAAAAGACAAGACTACACTGTGAAGCGCTGCTCACGAATTCTCACACACAACTTTTATATTTCAATTAGGGAAGTCAAAGCAGGCTGCCACGGCGGGTGTAGGCGAGAATTGGGGGTCGGGAGGGGAGATGGATGTGTACTTATTAGCATCTCTTCTGACTGACTCCACCATCACCAGAAGAGACCACTTGTCGACTGACTGGGACCTGGACCAAGACGCCATGCTGCTATAAATTGAACCAAGTGCATTACAGTTTGACAACGCCCCCTGTTCGATCACAGAGGCCTTGCGGATCTCCCATTTAAATATAAGTGACTTTCAATAGATCAATTATTGTGGCAATTAAAGAAACTGAAGCAAAGCTAACAAGTGAAACACGAAACCGAAATCGCGGTATGCGTGATGCAAAAAAAAAAAAAAAAAAAAGACAGCTCACTTTGTTCGGCGCTGGCAATGCTTCCAGTAACCGCCGCAAGCACCACAACTGTCGTTACAGCGAACATGGTTCCAACTGTTACCCTGGCACAGCGTAGAAGGTTCTCCTGCGTTATATTTCGGACTTCTAGACACAAGCAGGTGGCCTCTCACAGCGTCAGCAAGACAAGGGTTTCTGTCTCGTTCCTCCTTCGGGTTTTATTTGTTGCTCGCAGGAGAGATTAATTGTTACGGAGGCCGAACTGTTTTTCGTATGTGCGTCCAGGTGATGCGGGCAGTTGCGACGAGGTCAGCGAACCGCAAGTTCCTACGATCGCGACGACATTTAACTGCACAGTGAGGGACGTGGGGGCCTGCTGGTCCTCTGTAGAATGTCATTTGCATAATAGTGTCCCCTATACACTTGCCGTGAGCACGTTCTCTATGAACCTTCACGCACTAACTCTAAATCCACCTGTAGGAGCTGTGGCTAAGCAACAATCGTATATACAGGGTGTCACAGCTATCACGCAGCACGATTTTAAAGAAAGAGGAACGGCGTTACGCGAAGCAAACCTAGTGCGTATTGTTTCCAGTACAGTGGAGTAGCCGCCAGTAACTTTTTCGTTACTGAGATTTAATTAATTAATTGTAATTAATTATATAACTCGAGAAGTACTGTCTTAACTATCAAAGTGTCAATGAGAAAGTTGTAGAGCAACATGAAAAACTCCCGATATAGCTCAATACGTGCTACATAAATGTGTTTTTCAGAGTGTGAAAGAAGCCCGCGAATACACGCAGATTCGCCGCACGACTGGCCTCTCGAGGCACTTGGCGTGTATTTGCGGGCTTCTTTAATGCTCGGAAAAACACTTTTATGTAGCACGTATTGAGCAACAGAAAGCTGTATCGGGAGTTTTTTCTGGACGACTGAGAGAAGCTCTTGATTGAGACGACTGAGAGAAGCTCCAATTAGCTCTTGATTGGCTATCGGTTGGCTATGACGTCACTGCTGTGCGTCATCGGTTGCGCGGCGGCGGAGGAGCTAGGCGGAGCGAGGCGAAGCTGTGCGCAGTGACGCCATCGTTCAGCTAGGTTTGTTGTTCGCGCGTTACGGACGGACGGTCGGCCTAAACAGCTCCGCTGTTAAAAAAAATCCTTTAAATTTTATCCAGTGCTGGGCAGAATCGAACCCGCGTCATGTATAATATGCAGACGATCTTGCCTGACGCAGACACGCCACGCATTGACTTCGCGGTGGTGCCGTCAGGTGGCGCAGCCTGTTCAGAGGAAAGCGCGAGGGAGGATCGAGCCCGCATATATACACTGCGTCGCTACATTGCTTCAACACTAATCGCGTTAATTTCGATATAGTCACCCTGAGATGGTATCTGCCGGAATTGATTGTATTGCAGATATTGCGCAGGTGGTTTCTGTCACTTCCATTTTTTTTTGTGTAGATATGCGCAAGCGCGTTTTTGTTCCGAAAGCAACGAACCAGTTGGAAGTAACCGTGCTATGGTCCTCGTCTCTTTCATCGTCCAAGTCTAGTGTTCGCGCCATTAGGTAATTGTAATCAATAAAAGACGCCTGTGTGTGCGCGCGTGCGCTCATGGAAATGCAGTTTCTGAAAACCGCGAATGATGGACCGCAACCTTCAAGGCCACATTTTCAATTCAAATGGCTGTGCATGTAAAACACTTATGATGAAGGTGACATTCGATCGGTATAGTATCCAATCTTGGTGATATGCTTATCTTTACCATCCTTTTTGAGCGGGAGATGCATTTGGGTTAAATAATCCCCACTGAAGTATATATGGACAGTGCATGTATGGTGCCTGTTCTGTATGTGTGATTGTGATATCGTTGTAAACGTTAAACGTAATCCGCGTGCATTTTGGTGGAAGGCACATTAGGGGAAAAGGTGAAATTCTGAAAGGTCACTCTTTCAAATGGGTGTACTGGACCGCTTAAACACAGGGTGTTTAAGCGGACTAATACACCCATTTGATAGAGTGAATACCCTTAAGGGTGCAACTTTTCCTGAGTGTCTAGTATATTCAATTTCTTCTGACATTGAGTTATGGCCAGATGTACGGTGTTGCTACCAATATTGAAGTCCAACTGTGCTGGAAATAGGAGCGATTCCTGAAGTCTATACTGGCGGCCGCAGGCGTGCTGTAGATAAGCCACTTTGGAATACCTCTTGCCTTTTTTTTTTACTTTACAATACAAGCTACGCAGTTCACGGACTCACCTACTTATTTTCGTCTGTGGAAGAAAATGAATCTTTCTTTCTTTAGCCTCATTTTCTCAACAATTTCTTTTTCTACTCGAAACATCACAAGAAACACACTCCCAGGTAAGCCTGTATATATGGTTTGCCGCCATCATCGCCGACCGCAAGTATGACTTACGCAGGCTGCACACCTGGTTGGCTGCCGGGCTGGGTCACCGGAATTTTCCACGATGGCACTAGAACTGCGCGCGAGCGATCGACGAATATAGGGACCGGTGAACAAGAAGCGGCATGCTTCGAGAGAACACCTGCTTCTGCTGGCTGATAGATGGACAGTTTGTATTGCGCTTTTATCGCGCAAAAAAAAAAAAAATGCGGCTGCTTCTGCTGGCTGATAGATGGACAGTTTGTATTGCGCTTTCACCGCGCAAAAAAAAAAAAAAAGAAATGCGGGCAGTGGTTATCCGAGACGCTTCGCTCCTTCCTATGCTGGCTGTTGTTAAGTGCACGAGGAAGGAGCCACGAAGCTTTGTAAAGAGAAGTTACGGAGAGAAAGAAACTTTATCGGCCTTAGAGAGACCCAACTCCGAGTCAGAAGGTAGGGGAGATAAAACTTAATATAAGGAAAAGCAGACGGGCACAACGCTGAAATACGACACGTGAAAGTGCCCAGAGAACCGGCAATGTACTTCAAGAGGATCGTCTGCTGAGCGAGTTGGCATTCTGTCCTTGAGGCAAGCTGCGCGAAAAAACTTAATACTAAGAAAAAGAAGACCGAGAAAATAATAATTGTACCAACTCGCTGAGCAAATGATTCCTTTCGTGCAGCGAAGGGGAGAAGAGAGAACAGATATTTAGATGACATCCAGTCTTGGGCGCGGAATGGAGGCCAGAAGTGCCTACATGGCGTCGGGGGATGTAGGAGTCTGTGCATCGAGTACTCAATAGGGTCGCGGGTCTGTGAGAGGTAGTAGGCCGAGGAAGCCTGCACTGCACGGTCGCGTATAAAGCTCATCTGGCAGTCGCACAACAAGTGAGAATTGGCAGGACAGCCTTCGCAGTTAGAACGCGACTGAGAGACCCTGTCTTGCAAGCTCTATATATATTGTGCAGCATGTGAGGAGGTGATGGCAGGGGCAGGGTTTGGGCCCACTTGACGAGAACTTTCTCTCGATGAGTGAATGAAACTGGGAACCTTCACGCGACACTTACGGACTATGTAGCACAGAAGGGACAAATTGCAAGAAACAGTATACAAAGACAACAGGTCACGCAAAAGTAACGCAATGGTAAAATGGAAATCACGTGAACCTTGTTAGGGTTTAGCAGCAGCAGCAGCAGCAGCAGCAGCAGCAGCAGCAGCAGCAGCAGCAGCAGCAGCAGCAGCAGCAGCAGCAGCAGCAGCGGCAGCAGCAGCAGCAGCAGCGGCAGCGGCAGCAGCGGCAGCAGCGGCAGCAGCAGCAGCAGCGGCAGCAGCAGCAGCAGCAGCAGCAGCGGCAGCAGCGGCAGCAGCGGCAGCAGCAGCAGCAGCAGCGGCAGCAGCGGCAGCAGCAGCAGCAGCAGCAGCAGCAGCGGCAGCAGCGGCAGCAGCGGCAGCAGCAGCAGCAGCAGCAGCAGCGGCGGCAGCAGCAGCAGCAGCAGCGGCAGCAGCAGCAGCAGCAGCGGCAGCGGCAG